>NC_066567.1:846645-859145 GCF_024679095.1 Eriocheir sinensis | reverse complement strand
TTCCTCCTCCTCCTCCTCCTCCTCTTCCTCCTCCTCCTCCTCCTCCTCGTCCTCCTCCTCCATTTCTTCTTCTTCCTCCGAATCACGTTATGAATACTGTATGAGAGAGAGAGAGAGAGAGAGAGAGAGAGAGAGAGAGAGAGAGAGAGAGAGAGAGAGAGAGAAAGTCTCTCTCTCTCTCTTAAGTAAATCCCATAATCCTACTCAGACTCGGGAGGGAGAGGGAGAGAGGGAGAGAGGGAGGGAGGGAGAGAGAGAAGGAGAGAGAAAGCAAAGGATTAGGATACGAAGGGGTGAAGGATTTTTCGGAGTCCTGCGCTAGGCCGAAGGATACTATTATTATTATTATTATTATTATTATTATTATTATTATTATTATTATTACTACTACTACTACTACTACTTCTACTACTACTACTTCTACTATCATCGCGGTCAAAGGAAAATAAGATGAAAAAAAAACAAGAAAAAGAAAGAAAAAAAGGTGAAGGAGGAGGAAAAGGAGGAAAAAATAAGGTAAACAGAGAGAGAGAGAGAGAGAGAGAGAGAGAGAGAGAGAGAGAGAGAGAGAGAGAGAGAGAGAGAGAGAGAGAGAGAGAGAGAGAGAGATTCGTTTTGCTTCTCATTCCTCTTCTCTTTTTTCCTCCTCCTCTTCTTTTTTCTGTTTTCTTTGCCACCTCCTCCTCCTCCTCCTCTTCTTCCTCCTCCTCCTCCTCCTCCTCTCAAAATCTTCTTAGTCTTCATATCTTTTTACTATCAGAGGCGGTTTTTCTTTTCCTCCTCCTCCTCCTCCTCCTCCTCCTTCCCTTATCAAAAATCTTCTACTACTTACTTGAAACCTTTCCTATGAACATACTTTTTTACTTACATTTTGCCATTAGCTCGAAAGGACACACACACACACACACACACACACACACACACACACACACACACACACACACACACACACACACACACACACACACACACACACAGTTCCTTCCTCCCTTCCTTCCTTCCTTCCTTCCTTTCATCCCTCCCTCCTTTCCTTCCCATTCCCCTACCTCCCTTCCTTCCTTTCTTCCCTCCCTCCCCCTTCCCCTACCTCCCTACCTCCCTTCCTTCCTTTCTTCCCTCCCTCCTTTCCTTCCCATTCCCCTACCTCCCTTCCTTCCTTCCCTCCCTCCTTCCTTTCCTCTTTCCTTCCCCAGACAGACAGACAAACAGACAGACAGACCCCCTTCCAGCACACCAGCATCCTCCAACATCTCCATCTCGTCCGGGGCAGCATCCAGACAGGTGGGCCCGGCCAGGTATATGCCGAGCCAGGTGACCCGTGGAATACTAATTAGGAGATGGCCAGGTGCTCAAAGGGGGGGGGGGGGGAGGGTGAAGGGAGGGAGGGATGCAAGGATGAAGGGACAGGGCATGATCGAAGAGGAAGGAGAGATAGGAAGGAAGGAAGGAAGGAAGGAAGGAAGAAGGGAGGGAGGGAGGGAGGAAGGAAGGAAGGAAGGAAAAGTAAGGAAGATGAAAAGAAGAAAGGAAGGAAGGAGGGAAGGAAGGGAGGGAGGGAGGGAGGGAGGAAAGATAAGGAAGGGAGGAAATGGAGGAAAAAGATAAGGGTGGAGGAAAAAAGGAGAGAAGAGAGAGAGAGAGAGAGAGAGAGAGAGAGAGAGAGAGAGAGAGAGAGAGAGAGAGAGAGAGAGAGAGAGAGAGAGAGAGAAGGGGGGAGGGGGGGTATTAACCAACCTACACACACACACACACACACACACACACACACACACACACACACACACACACACACACACTCTTAAAAGGAAGGTAAGATGAAGGGTCCAAATTTGTCCTAGAAACTGATAGTGGGTGAGCCGGTAACGCGCCCCCCTACCCTCGTACCCCCCTACTACTACTACTACTACTACTACTACAACTACTACAACTACCAACATTCTCTCTCTTTCTCTCTCTCTCTTATCTCTTTATCTCCCGTTCTTAATCAGCATCAGTAAGTAGGAGGAGGAGGAGGAGGAGGAGGAGGAGAGATGGAGGAGGAAGAAAGGGGAGAGACAGAGAAGAAGAAGAAGAAGGGAAGAGAGGAAGAAAAGTAGGAAGGAAGGAGAGAGGAAAAGAAGGGAGGAGGAGGAGGAGGAGGAGGAAAGAGGAAAGGGAAAGAGGGAGAGAAGAAGAAGGGGTGGAGGAAGGAAGGAAGAAAGGAGAGAAAGAAAGAAGGAAGAAAGGAAGGAAGGAAGGAAGGAAGGAAGGAGGAATGATGGTGATGGTGGTGATGGGGGGGAGGAGGGGGGAGGGGGGGGGGCATTTAAGTGGTTAGGTGGGTCCAGTTTGATCTTAATCTCAGGAGGAGGAGGAGGAGGAGGAGGAGGAGGAGGAGGAGGAGGAGGGAGGAGGAGGAGAAGAAGGAGGAGGAGGAGGAGGAGGAGGAGGGAGTTAGGATGCTTCTTCTTAAATGACCTAAAGTGCATTACCAAATCTCCTCCTCCTCCTCCTCCTTTTTTTCCTCTTTTTCTTCTTTTCCTCTCTTCCTCTTCCTCTTCTTTTTTTATTTTCTCTTCTTCTTCTTCTTCTTCTTCTTCTTCTTCAACTAGTACTCTTTCTAGATATATATTTCCTCCTCCTCCTCCTCCTCCTCCTCCCTCAAGTCGTGCCAAGATGACTATCAGAGCGCGAGGGGACATATTTCAGTAGGAGGAGGAGGAGGAGGAGGAGGAGGAGGAGGAGGAAGAAGGTAGTAGTTCCCTTCCCTTCCTTTATCCTCCTCTTCAATCTATTTCCCTTCCCTTCCCTTCCTTTCCATCCTTTTCCTTCCCTTCCCTTCCTTTCCCATCCCTTTTCATCCCATCCCTACCCTTCCCTTCCCCTCCCATTACAGCTCATCCCTTCCAATCCTTTCCCATAACATCCCTTCCCATCCCTTTTCAACCCATCAAATCACTTCCCTTCCCTTCCTATCCAATCTCTTCCCCTTTCTTTCCTTTCCTTCCCTTCCAATTTCTTCCCCACCCATCCCATCCCATTCCATCCAATCCCTTCCCTTCCCATCCCATCCCTACACTTCCCTTCTCTTCCCATCCCTTCCCATCCCTTCCCTTCCCTGCCCTCAGCACTAACTCAGCACCCCGTACCAAACGTCCCGGCACCGCTCAGCACACTCAGCATACAGCACAGGACAACAAGGAGGACAGAGAAGGCGTAGGAGGCGTCAGCACGTAGGTCAGCATATAGTCAGCATGAAGTCAGCATTGGGTCAGCATATTGTCGAGGATATTATGCGTGACTGTTGTTGTTAAGAGAGGAGGAGGAGGAGGAGGAGGAGGAGGAGGAGAGCGTAACCAAACAGAACAGGAAAATTGGCCACAAAGAGAGAGAGAGAGAGAGAGAGAGAGAGAGAGAGAGAGAGAGAGAGAGAGAGAGAGAGAGAGAGAGAGAGAGAGCAATATACCACCAGACTAGGCCATAAATAAAGGTTCAGTAGCAGAAGTAGTAGTAGTAGTAGTAGTAGTAGTAGTAGTAGTAGTAGTAGATATAATAAAAAATAAAATAAAAGAAAGAAAAAGAGAAAAAGAAGGAAAATATTAGAATAAGAAAAAGAAGATAGATAGATAGATAGATAGATAGATAGATAGAGAGAGAGAGAGAGAGAGAGAGAGAGAGAGAGAGAGAGAGAGAGAGAGAGAGAGAGAGAATAAATATAGAAATAAAGAATATAATAAAGATAAATAGATAGAGAGAGAGAGAAAGAGAGAGAGGAAAAAGAGAAAGAGACAGAAAGAAAGCAAGCAACACACACACACACACACACACACACACAAAACCCCCTCCCCCCTCCCCCCCACACCACCACCACCACCAGCACCACCCACCACCACACAAACACCCAGATAGAGCAGTGACGGTCAACCTCCACCACCACCCTCACCACCACCCTCACCACCACCTCCACCCTCACCACCACCACCACCACCTTTTAACATTCTGGTGGTGTTGAGGAGAGCAAACTGAGGCCTGCGGTTTGGAGAGATGGAGGAAAGGAGGGAGGGAGAGAAGGAGGGAGGGCGGGAGGGAGAGAAGGGAGGGAAGAAAGGAGGGAGAGGGAGATATGGAGGAGAGAGAGAGAGAGAGAGAGAGAGCGAGAGAGAGAGAGAGAGAGAGAGAGAGAGAGAGAGAGAGAGAGAGAGAGAGAGAGAGAGAGAGAGAGAGAGAGAGAGAGAGAGAGAGAGAGCCTAAATTTACCTCCAACTACTCTGAAACTTACCTTCATCCCTCCCTTCCTTCCCTCCCTTTTCTCCCCTTCCTTCCCTTCATCAAATCTACCCTTCATATTCTCTCTCTCTCTCTCTCTCTCTCTCCACTTTTACGACTCTCTCCCTCCCTCTTTCTCTCCCTCCCTCCTCCGATTCCTCCAAGATAGAAGGAAAGTGTCCCCAAGATGTCTCAGTTCCTATGTGAGAGTATGGGAAGGTCAATATAGGACAGGTACAGATATGGGACAGGAAGAAATACGGGACAGGTATAGATAGGAAGATAGCTGGAGATAGGACAGTTAAAGACAGATCAATAAAGATGGATAAAATTAAGAAAGTATATTGATGAAGATGTCTTTGGTTCCTATAGGTAAATACATATTAAAGATAGATCAATAAAGATGGATAAAATTAAGAAAGTATATTGATGAAGATGTCTTTGGTTCCTATAGGTAAATACATAGGACAGGTATAGATAGGGGACAGGTAGAGAGAGGACAGGTATAGATAGCAGGACAGCTGGAGATAGGACAGTTAAAGATAGAAAAATAAAGATGGATAAAATTAAGGAAGAATATTCAAGACGTCTTTGGTTCCTATAGGTAAATAAATAGGACAGGCGCAGATATGGGACAGGAAGAAATAGGACAGATAAAGATAGAACTAGAAAATATGGTTGGAACTTGTTGGTCCGACCGAACCCACACTACCTCCTACCTCGTGTCAGGAGCGTGCACAGTGAAGGTGGCATATGCCTTCATCAAGCTCGGAGTGTCAAATGGCTTCAACCACAACCACAACTCGCATACAGCTACCACACTGGAAAAAGAGCTCGAATATCAAAAAAGTAGACAGCGTGAGTCCGCCCGCACCCAGCGTTACAGTTCTAGGGTTAAAAAAGGACGAAAACTTAGGATAATATATTTTTGAGCAGTGGAAATTATTTATAAAAGCAGAGATTAGTGCGGAAAATGGCATATGAAGGTTAAAATGCAGTTTGAAATCCAGTTTTATGTAGCGTACTCAGTTTCAGAGCTTAAAAAAGAACTAAAAACTAATGATAATATATTTTTGAGCAGTGGAAATTATTAAAAGCAGAGATTAGTGCGGAAAATGGCATATGAAGGTTAAAATGCAGTTTAAAAAGAACTAAAACTAATGATAATATATTTTTGAGCAGTGGAAATTATTTAATGATAATATATTTTTGAGCAGTGGAAATTATTTATAAATGGCATATGAAGGTTAAAATGCAGTTTGAAATCCAGTTTTATGTAGCGTACTCAGTTTCAGAGCTTAAAAAAGAACTAAAAACTAATGATAATATATTTTTGAGCAGTGGAAATTATTAAAAGCAGAGATTAGTGCTGAAAATGGCATATGAAGGTTAAAATTGAAGTATGAAATCCAGTTGTATGTAGCGTACTCAGTTTCAGAGCTTAAAAAAGAACTAAAAACTAATGATAATATATTTTTGAGCAGTGGAAATTATTAAAAGCAGAGATTAGTGCGGAAAATGGCATATAAAGGTTAAAATTGAAGTATGAAATCCAGTTGTATGTAGCGTACTCAGTTTCAGAGCTTAAAAAAGAACTAAAAACTAATGATAATATATTTTTGAGCAGTGGAAATTATTAAAAGCAGAAATTATTGAGGAAAATGGCATATGAAGTTTAAAATTATATGAAGTTCGGTTTTTATGTAGCGTACTCAGTTTCAGAACTTAAAATATAACTAAAAAGCAACGATAATAATCATATTTTTGAGCAGTGGGAATTATTAGAAGCAGAAATTAAAAAGGAAAATGACACATGAAGGTTAAAATTATATGAAGTTCGGTTTATATGTAGCGAACTTATAGTCTGTTCACGGAGCCTGTTCATCCGGCGCCTAGGCAGCGTTTGTTACGGCTCCTGTGATTGGCTGCAGCCCTCCCTCACTCACTACACACACTACTCGCTACACACCGCCGTGACGCATAAGGGTTTTCGTTTGTTGACGATGAAAGCAGCGAAAGAAGTGCTTTTCTTATTCCTATTTACAACTAAGTAATCTATTCTTCGTTCCTTATATTTTCTAGGTATTTCTTTTTATTAACTTGTATGCTTGTCTTTTTTGTGCTTTTCTTATTGCAATCTACAACTAACTAATCTATTCTTCGTTCCTTATTTTTCTAGTCATTTCTTTTTATTAACTTGTATGCTTGTCTTCTTGGTGCTTTTCTTATTGCAATCTATAACTAACTAATCTATTCTTCGTTCCTTATTTTTCAGGTATTTCTTTTTATTAACTTGTATGCTCGTCTTTTTTGTGCTTTTCTTATTCCAATCTATAACTAACTAATCTATTCTGCGTTCCTTATTTTTCTAGTTATTTCTTTTTATTAACATCTATGCTCGTCTTCTTGGTGCTTTTCTTATTGCAATCTATAATTAACTAATCTATTCTTCGTTCCTTATATTTTCCAGGTATTTCTTTTTATTAACTTGTATGCTTGTCTTTTTTGTGCTTTTCTTATTCCAATCTATAACTAACTAATCTATTCTTCGTTTCTTATATTTTCCAGGTATTTCTTTTTATTAACTTGTATGCTTGTCTTTTTGGTGCTGTTCTTATTCCAATATATAACTAACTAATCTATATTTTTCTTTCCTAATATTTTCTAATTATTTCTTTTCATTAACTTGTATCCTTGTCTTTTTGGTACTTTTCTTATTCCAATCTATAACTAACTAATCTATTTTTCTTTCCTTATATTTTCTAATTATTTCTTTTCATTAACTTGTGTGCTTGTCTTTTTGGTACTTTTCTTATTCCAATCTATAACTAACTAATCTATTTTTCTTTCCTTATATTTTCTAATTATTTCTTTTCATTAACTTGTATGGTTGTCTTTTTGGTACTTTCCTTATTCCAATCTATAACTAATTAATCTATCCTTTGTTCCTTTTATTTTCTAGTTATTTCTTTTATTAACTTGTATGCTCGTCTTTTTGGTGTTTTTCTTATTCCAATGTATAACTAACTAATCTATTTTTCTTTCCTTATATTTTCTAATTATTTCTTTTCATTAACTTGTATGCTTGTCTTTTTGGTACTTTTCTTATTCCAATTTATAACTAACTAATCTATCCTTTGTTCCTTTTATTTTCGAGTTATTTTTTTATTAACTTATATGCCTGTCTTTTTGGTGCTTTTCTTATTCCAATTTATAACTAACTAATCTATCCTTCGTTCCTTTTATTTTCGAGTTATTTTTTTATTAACTTGTATGCCTGTCTTTTTGGTGCTTTTCTTATTCCAATTTATAACTAACTAACCTATTCTTCGTTCCTTATTTTCGAGGTATTTATTTTATTAACTTCTATGCCTGTCTTTTTTAGTGCTTTTTATTGCTAGTATTTTTCTTTCCTTATATTTTTCTAGTTATTTCTTTTCAATAACTTCTATGCTTGTCTTTTTGGTGCTTCACTTATTCCAATCTATAACTAACTAATCAATTTTTTTCTTATTTTTCCAGATATTTCTTTTTATTAATTCATAAGCTCGTCTTTTGGGTACTTTTCTTATTCCAATCAATAACTAACTAATCTATTCTTTCCTTATATTTTCTAGTTATTTTTTTTCATTAACTTCTATGCTCGTCTTTCTGGGTTCTTTTCTTATTCCAATTTATAACTAACTAATCTATTCTTTCCTTATTTTTCTAGTTAATTCTTTTCATTAACTTCTATGCCTGTATTTTTTGGTACTTTTCTTATTCCAATTTATAACTAACTAATCTATTCCTCATTCTTTATTTTCTAGTTATTTCTTTTCATTAACTTCTATGCCTGTATTTTTTGGTACTTTTCTTATTCCAATTTATAACTAACTAATCTATTCCTCGTTCTTTATTTTCTAGTTATTTCTTTTCATTAACTTCTGTGCCTGTCTTTTTTGGTACCTTTCTTATTCCAATTCATAACTAACTAATCTATTTTTCTTTCCCTATATTTGCTAGTTATTTCGTTTTCATTAACTTCTATGCTCGTCTTTTTTGGTTTTTTTCTTATCCCAGTCTATAACTAACTAATGTACCCTTCGTTCCTTATTTTTCTAGTTATTTCTTTTCATTAACGTGTATGCTTATCTTTTTTAGTGCTTTTCTTATTTCAATTCATAAGTAACTAATCTATTCTTCGTTCCATATTTTCTTCTTTCTTATTCCAATTTCTAACTAACTTATCTATTCTTCTTTCCTTATTTTTCTAGTCATTTCTTTTTATTAACTTCTATGCTCATCTTTTTTGGTACTTTTCTTATTCCAATCTATTACTAACTAATCTATTTTTCTTTCCTTATATTTTTCAAGTTATTTCTTTCTATTAACTTCTATGCTTGTCTTTTTGGTGCTTCTCTTATTCCAATCTATAACTAACTAATATATTCTTTCCTTATTTCAATCAATAACTAACTAATCTATTTTTTTCTTATATTTTCTAGTCATTTCTTTTCATTAACTTCTATGCTCGTCTTTTTGTGTTCTTTTCTTATTCCAGTTTATAACTACTCTATTTCTTGTTCCTTATATTTTCTAGCTATTTCTTTTTATTAACTTGTATGCCTTTCTTTTTTGGTGCTTTTCTTATTCCAATTTATAACTAACTAATCTATTCTTCGTTCCTTATTTTTCTAGTTATTTTCTTTATTAACCTCTATGCTCGTCTTTTTGGTTCTTTCCTCATTCCAAATTATAACTAACTAATCTATTTTTCTTTCCTTATTTTTCCAGGTATTTCTTTTTATTAACTTGTATGCTTGTCTTTTTTGGTGTTTTTCTTATTCCAATTTATAGCTAACTAATTTATTCTTCTTTCCATATTTTTCTATATACTTCTCTTCATTAACTTCTATGCTCGTCTTTTTAGTACCTTCCTTATTCCAATCTATAACTAAGTAATCTATCCTTCCTTCCTTTTTTTTCTAGTTATTTATTTTATTAACTTGCATGCTCGTCTTTTTAGTGTTTTTCTTATTCCAATCTATAACTAACTAATCTATTCTTCGTTATTTACATTTTTTAGTTATTTCTTTTCATTAACACCTATGCTCGTCTTTTTGGTTCTTTTCTTATTCCAATCTATAACTAACTAACTATTATTTCATTACTTTTCCAGGTATTTCTTTTCATTAACTTCTATGCTCGTCTTTTTGGTACTTTTCTTATTTCAATCTATTACTAACCAATCTATTCTTTTTTCCTTATATTTTTTCTAGTTATTTCTTTTTATTAACTTCTATGCTTGTCTTTTTTAGCTTTTCTTATTCCAATCATTAACTTACTAATCTATTATTCGTTCCTTATTTTTCTAGTTATTTCTTTTTATTAACTTCTATGCTCGTCTTTTTGGTGTTGTTCTTATTCCAATCTATAACTAACTAATCTTTTTTTTCCCCCTATTTTTCCAGTTATTTCTTTCATTAACTTCTATGCTCGTCTTTTGGTACTTTTCTTATCCCAGTCTATAACTAACTAATCTATTCTTCGTTCCTTATATTTCTAGTTATTTCTTTTATTAACCTCTGTGCTCGTCTTTTTAGTGCTTTTCTTATTTCAATTTATAACTAACTAATCTTTTATTCGATCCTTATATTTTCTAGTTATTTCTTTTCATTAACTTTTATGCCTGTCTTTTTTAGGGCTTTTCTTATATTTTCTAGTTATTTCTTTTTATTAACTTGTGTGCTCGTCTTTTTGGTATTTTTCTTATTCCAATTTATAATTAACTAATCTATTCTTTCCTTGTTTTTCCAGTTATATCTTTTTATTAACCTGTATGCTTGTCTTTTTGGTGCTTTTCTTATTCTAATTTATAACCAACTAAACTATTCTTTCCTTATTTTTCCAGGTATTTCTGTTTATTATTTCTATGCTCGTCTTTTGGTGCTTTTCTTATTCCAATTTATAACTAACTCAACTATTCTTCCCTTATTTTTCAGGCATTTCTTTTCATTAACTTCTATTCCTGTCTTTTTGGTACTTTTCTTATTCCAATTTATAACTAAGTCATCTATTCTTCGTTCCTTATATTTTCTAGTCATTTCTTTTTATTAACTTGAATGCTTGTCTTTTTGGTGCTGTTCTTATTGCAATCTATAACTAACTAATCTATTCTTCGTTCCTTATATTTTCCAGGTATTTCTTTTTATTAACTTGTATGCTGTCTTTTTTGTGCTTTTCTTATTCCAATCTATAACTAACTAATCTATTCTGCGTTCCTTATTCCTTATTAAAAGAAGAATTTAATGACGAAAATGACATATGAAGGTTAAAATTATATGAAGTTCGGTTTTTATGAAGTGTATTTAGTGTCAGAGCTTAAAAAAGGACGAAAAACTAATGATAATATATTTTTGAGCAGTGGGAATTATTAGAAACAGAAACTAATGAGGAAAAAATATATGAAGGTAGAAATAACATCATGAACTTCGAATTTAATGTAGCGTACTCAGTTTCAGAGCTTAAAAAAGGACGAAAAACTAATGATAATATATTTTAAAGCAATGAAAATTATTAGAAGCAGAAATTAATAAATAAAATGACATATGAAGGTAGAAATAACATCATGAAATTCAGTTTTAATGTAGCGTACTCAGTTTCAGAGCTTAAAAAGGACGAAAAACTAATGATAATATATTTTAGAGCAGTGGAATTAATTAGAAGCAGAAATTAATAAGGAAAATGGCATATGAAGGTTAAAACTATATGAAGTTCGGTTCTTATGTATAGCGTACTCAGTTTCATTGAATAAAAAGGACGAAAAACTATTGACAATATATTTTTGAGCAGTGGGAATTATTAGAAGCAAAATTAATGACGAAATTGACATATGAAGGTTAAAATTATATGAAGTTCGGTTTTTATGTAGCGTACTCAGTTTCAGAGCTTAAAAAAGGAACTAAAAACTAATGATAATATATTTTTGAGCAGTGGGAATTATTAGAAGCAGAAATTAATAAGGAAAATGACATATGAAGGTTAAAATTATATGAAGTTCGGTTCTTATGTATAGCGTACTCAGTTTCAGAGCATAAAAAGGACGAAAAAATAACGATAATATATTTTTGAGCAGTGGGAATTTTTAGAAGCAGAAATTAATGACGAAATTGACATATGAAGGTTAAAATTATATGAAGTTCGCTTTTTTGTGTAGCGTACTCAGTTTCAGAGCTTAAAAAAGAACTATAAACCCATGATAATATATATTTGAGCAGTGGGAAATATTAGAAGCAGAAAATAATAAGGAAAATGACATAAGAAGGTTAAAATAATATGAACTTCGGTTTTTATGAAGCGTACTTAGTTTCAGAGCTTAAAAAAGGACGAAAAGTTAATGATAATATATTTCTGAGCAGTGGGAATTATTAGAAGCAGAAAGTAACAAGGAAAAAATATATGAACGTATAAATAACATGATGAATTTCGAATTTAATGTAGCGTACTCAGTTTCAGAGCTTAAAAAACGAGGAGAAACTAATGATAATACATTTTAAAGCAGTGGAAATTATTAGAAGCAGAAATTAATGAAGAAATTGACATATGAAGGTTAAAATTATATGAAGTTCGGTTTTTATGTATCGTGCTCAGTTTCAGAGCTTAAAATAGAACTAAAAAATAACGATATCATATATTTGAGCAGTGGAAATTATTAAAAGCAGAATTTATTGAGGAAAATGACATATGAAGGTTAAAATTAAATGAAGTTCGGTTTGTAAGTAGCGTAGGCTACTCAGTTTAACAGCTTAAAAATGAACTAACAAACAATGATAATATATTTTTGAGCAGTGGGAATTATTAGAAGCAGAAATTAATAAGGAAAATAACATATGAAGGTTAAAATTATATGAAGTTCGGTTTTTATGTAGCGTACTCAGTTTCAGAGCTTAAAAATGAACTAAAAAACAATGATAATATATTTTTGAGCAGTGGGAATTATTAGAAGCAGAAATTAATAAGGAAAATGACATATGAAGGTTAAAATTATATGAAGTTCGGTTTTTATGTAGCGTACTCAGTTTCAGAGCTTAAAAAAGAACTAAAAACTAATGATATTATATTTTTCTCCTATGTTCTTATGTTCTTTTTTATTCTACCTCTAATCTAGGATGTTTTATATTTATAAAGTCACATGCATACATGTAACATGTATATTTGCATAAACGTTTGTATATTGAAAGAATATCTACATGTTCATGAAGAAAATGCATCAA
>NC_066567.1:826645-829145 GCF_024679095.1 Eriocheir sinensis | reverse complement strand
CCCTCCCTCCCTTTCCCTTCCCTTCTCTTTCCTTTCCTTTCCTTCCCTTTCCTTCCCTTCCTTTCCTTTCCTTTTCTTTCCTTTCCCTTCCTTTTTGTTCCCTTCCCTTCCCTTCCCTTCCCTTCCCTTCCCTTCCTTTCCTTTCCCTTTCCTTTCCTTTCCTTCCCTTCCCTTTCTTTTCCTTTCCTTTCTTTTCCTTTCCTTCTCTTCCCTTCCCTTCCCTTCCCTTCCCTTCCTTTTCCTTTCCTTTCCTTTCCTTTCCTTTCCTTTCCCTTTCCTTTCCTTACTGACAGAGACTAGAAATGGCTGAGAGAAAGAGGGAGGGAGGGAGAGAAAAGGAGGGAGAGAGAGAAAAGGGAGGGAGGGAGAGGGGATACGGGGGTCATCGTTCCTCCAATTTCAAGACAAAAGGGAGATTGAAAAGAGAGCAAAAATTCTCACGGTTAATGTTCTCTCCCTTTCTCCCTCTTTCTCTCCCTTCCTTCCTTCCTTCCTCCCTTTTTTCACCCCTTCCTTCCTCTGTTCCTTCTTTATTTTCCTTCTTTCTCCTTTTCTTTCCTTCCTTTCCTTCCTCCCTTCCTTCCTCCCTTCCTTCCTTCCTTCCTTCTTTCCTTCCTTTCTTCCTTCCTTCCTTCGTTCCTTCTTTCTTTCTATTTCCTTCCTCTTTATTTCTCCTTCCTTTCTTTTGGTGATGTTTTAGAAAGAAAGAGAAAGAAAGAAAGAAAGAAAGAAAGAGAGGAAGAAAGGAAGTAAATTGAACTAATAAAGCGCAACGATCTCTCTCTCTCTCACCTGTCCTACATCCTACCTGTTAATGCTCTCTTTGTTTACCTGTAATTTCATGTCACTACCTGAGAATTTCCCTTTCAGTGAACCCGGATATTTTTTTCTTTTTTTTTAATAAGTTGAAGCTGAGGAGGAGGAGGAGGAGGAGGAGGAGGAGGAGGAGGAGGAGGAGGAGGAGGAGGAGGAGGAGGAGGAGGAGACATAGATAAATACAAAAATTCGAAAGAAGAGAAGGGAGGAAATGATTGATGAAGGAGTTAAAGGAGGAGGAGGAGGAGGAGGAAGAGGAGGAGGAGGAGGAGGGCGGTGTCAGGTAGCAGGAGTTCGTTCGTGTGTTTGTGCGTTCTCATTCACGTGTTAAAACAGTGAACGGCATTTCCGGTGCAACCTCCTCCTCCTCCTCCTCCTCCTCCTCCTCCTCCTCCTCTTCTTCTTCCTCTTCCTCCTGTACCTTCAACATCACTTCTTATTCATATTCTTGCTCTTAATATTTTTCCTTCTCCTCCTTCCTCTCCTCCTCCTCCTCCTCCTCCTCCTCCTCTTCCTCCTCCGTCACGATGGAGGAAGTAGAGTAAAGTGAAGAGAGTGAGAGATTATTTGAGAGAGAGAGAGAGAGAGAGAGAGAGAGAGAGAGAGAGAGAGAGAGAGAGAGAGAGAGAGAGAGAGAGAAGATGCGATGTCTGTTTATTTTCTTCTTTCAGACAAGTTAATTCCTCCTCCTCCTCCTCCTCCTCCTCCTCCTCTTCCTCCTCCTCCTCTCTTGTAAGCATCCTTCTCTCCTAAGATCATAAAACACGTTCTCTCCTCCTCCTCCTCTTCCTCCTCCTCCTGTGTGTGTACGGGTGAAGGATCAGGTTACCGTGTGTGTGTGTGTGTGTGTGTGTGTGTGTGTGTGTGTGTGTGTGTGTGTGTGTGTGTGTGTGTGTAATGTGAAGCTTCTGTTCTAATTAAATTTTTCTGTTTGTCTGTTTTCCTGTTTTTCTTTCTTTTTTTTTTTGGTCTTTTTCTTAATTTCTTTTTATTTTCATTTTTTTCTTTATTTTTTTAATTTTTTAATTTTTTCCTTCGATTCTTTTTCTGTCATTCATTTTATTTACTTTTTCATGTTTTCTTTTTTGTTTCTTCTTCTTCTTCTTCTTCTTCTTCTCCTTCTTCTTCTCCTTCCCTTCTTCTTCTCCTTCCCTTCTGCTTTTTACTTCATAACTTCCCTTCCCATCTTCTTTTCCTTCCTCCCTTCCTCTCCTCCTCTCTCCCTCTCTCCTTTCCTTCCTTCTTCTCTCCGTCTATCTTCTCCATCTTCCTCTCTTCCTTTATCCTCGTTGTTTTGCCTTCTCGTCTTTCCTTCTATCTCCTCTCCCTGCTCCTCCTTCTCCTCCTCCTCCTCAGCATCCTCCTTAGAGCGCGAGATGAAAAGGAGAACAGCATCCCAAGACATCATCTCACGGTGTCCAGTAACCGAGGGAAAGGGAGATGAGTGGAGATGAAAGAATGGAGGAGGAGGAGGAGGAGGAGGAGGAGGAGGAGGAATTGTGTGGGTGCGCCTTGCTCGATAGATGGAGGTTAGTATTGAAGGAAGACGAGGAGGAAGAAGAAGACGAAGAAGAGAAAGAGGAGAAGGACGAGGAGGAGGAGGGGGAGGAAGAGGAGGAGGAGATGAAGTTGTTGTTGCTGTTGTTGTTGTTGTTGTTGATAATAATGATAAAAATAATAACGA
>NC_066567.1:807256-826545 GCF_024679095.1 Eriocheir sinensis | reverse complement strand
CTCTAATTAGTGTTGAAAAGGTTTATTTCAGGTTTATGTTGTTTTAGGAAAGGTTTAGGTTACTCTGGTTGGTGTAGGTGGTGAGGTAAGTTCATTAGAGGCTCATTAGTGAAGTTCAAAGGGTTAATTAGGCCTTAATTGCCTCTAATTAATGTCTGAGGTTTAGTTCAGGTTTTTGTTGTTTTAGGAAAGGTTTAGGTTACTTTGGTTGGTGTAGGTGGTGAGGTAAGTTCATTAGAGGCTCATTAGTGAAGTTCAAAGGGTTAATTAGGTCTTAATTGCCTCTAATTAATGTCTGAGAAGGTTTAGTTCAGGCTTATGTTGTTTTAGGAAAGGTTTAGGTTACTCTGGTTGGTGTAGGTGGTGAGGTAAGTTCATTAGAGGCTCATTAGTGAAGTTCAAAGGGTTAATTAGGTCTTAATCGCCTCTAATTAGTGTTGAAAAGGTTTAGTTCAGGTTTATGTTGTTTTAGGAAAGGTTTAGGTTACTTTGGTTGGTGTAGGTGGTGAGGTAAGTTCATTAGAGGCTCATTAGTGAAGTTCAAAGGGTTAATTAGGTCTTAATTGCCTCTAATTAATGTCTGAGAAGGTTTAGTTCAGGCTTATGTTGTTTTAGGAAAGGTTTAGGTTACTCTGGTTGGTGTAGGTGGTGAGGTTAGGTTCATTAGAGGCTCATTAGTGAAGTGCAAATGGTTAATTAGGTCTTAATTGCCTCTAATTAATGTCTGAGAAGGTTTAGTTCAGGTTTTTGTTGTTTTAGGAAAGGTTTAGGTTACTTTGGTTGGTGTAGGTGGTGAGGTTAGGTTCATTAGAGGCTGAATTTGAGGTGGAACGATGTGAGTCGGCGTGGTTCAGTGTGGCTTCGAGTAAATGTTTCGAAGTAGTTTCCAAAGGGATTCGGTACCAAGCGGCTGACGTACTTAAGTGAACTAACTTTACTTAACTTCACTTGACAAAGCTTCACATAACTTCACTTAACTTCACATTTAACACAGAACTTCACAAAACTTTACATAACTTCACTGTCAAAACTTCAGATAACTTGACATAACTTCACAAAACTTCACAGAACTTCACTTGACATAAATTGACTTAGCAAATTAAGAGTTTGGCAGGCTGGGCGGGTTATTCTATGATGTTTTAGTAGGCTAGAATTGTTTTACGGAAGAAGGTAGAATAAGGGAGGGGTGGTGAGGGGCAGGGAAGTCTTCGATGTGCTTCAAGTGCTTTGAATCAATGTCTCGGAGGTTTTGGTAAAGATTCACTGAGTGTAGAGATGAGCTTACGGTACTTGTTATCAGGTAGCCTACTTAACATCATCCTTTGGGAGTAACACATGCTTGGGGTGTTTACAGTAAATTAGGGTAAATGTATAGTTTAGCTCCACCTCTTCAAAATCTCATATACGTGTTGATATTAGGGTAAAATACACTCTCTCTCTCTCTCTCTCTCTCTCTCTCTCTCTCTCTCTCTCTCTCTCTCACACACACACCTGGTCTTAGGACATTAATAGGCTATCCAACACTTCATATCTATTTTCTTAACAGTATAACGTATAACAGTATAGCGTCACAGCCACGTCCAAGGCACATACGATAGTTGATATAACGAACTCTGTAGAAAACGGGATTAACATGTCTAATAAATAATAGTTACGCTGTATTTGAGTAAAGGAGATGAACTTTCAAGATAAGTCAATGAATAAAAATAGATGGATAGTTAAAGAAGAATGAGTTACACAGTGTTAGAAAATAGCAAAGTAAATGTCAACGAAAACTGCATGAAAGTAAAACAGTGAAGAGTAAAGTAAATTAAAGTAAAAAGAATATATTTAAACACGACATTTATAATAGTTAAGCCGTGTTAGAATAAAGGAGAGAAATATTAAAGAATTATCATGAAAAATCGAGTATTATAAAAAAGTATAAATTAAAGTAAAAAGTAATAGATGGAAAACGAAAGAAAAGTATCATAGACGTAATGAATAAATACAATATGACAAAATTAATGTAGTAAGTAAAAAAAAAGTAAAAAAATAGCAAATAATAGATAATGATAGATAAAAATAATAGACTGAAAATTAAAGACGAGTATAATCATAAGCGAAATAAATAAAAAGAAGAAAATTAAGATATCAAGGAAAAAACGAGTAAAAATTAACGAATATTGTAAAAAAACTACTGAAATAATATAAATAATGGCGAGGCATCGAGAGAGCTCTTGGTTAGAGTATTAAAAAAAACCACATCAGTTAATCTTCTCTTTTGAAAATGTTTTAATTAAGAAGAAGTTGTGATAGAGATGCAAAGGAAAGGAACTGTTGGGTTGATTGTCATTGGTGATTTTCTCTCTCTCTCTCTCTCTCTCTCTCTCTCTCTCTCTCTCTCTCTCTCTCTCTCTCTCTCTCTCTGATTGTCTTTCTTTTCTCCTTTCTTCCTTTTATGCTTCCTTTCTTGCTCTCACTTCCTTTTTTTTGTTTATTTTCTTATCCCATTCTCTCTCTCTCTCTCTCTCTCTCTCTCTCTCTCTCTCTCTCTCTGATTGTCTTTCTTTTCTCCTTTCTTCCTTTTATGCTTCCTTTCTTGCTCTCACCTCCTTTTTTTGTTTATTTTCTTATCCCATTCTCTCTCTCTCTCTCTCTCTCTCTCTCTCTCTCTCTCTCTCTCTCTCTCTCTCTCTCTCTCTCTCTCTCTCTCTCTCTCTCTCTGTATATTGACTAGGTTGTGAGAACTGGCCAAAGTGTCGGTAATAATAATAATAATAATAATAATAATAATAATAATAATAATATAATGATAATAAAAACAGTAATAATAATGAAAATAAAACTAGTGACAATTAGAAACAACATTAACAGTCAAACAACATCAGATTACTTACAAAACTAGCATCAAATCACTTCAATCACAAGGCTTATATACAAAGCAGTCTCCCTGAAGATGTTTCGTTGCTAATATTAAAGAAAACGGACAAATCTTAGTAATTACAAAAACCGAAAACAGCAAAAAAAAAAAATCGAAGAATATAAACTGAATAAGAAAAAAGTACAATTAGTTTCACCATTTAGAATACTGAAACGGGTAAATATATCGCTGTTCTTTTTAGACCGTTTCGTGTTTCATTGTAAAGTTTCGAGTCATGTTTAATAATCTCTTAGTCTATTTATTTTCTTAGTAATTTATTTTCTTTATGGTTTCGCACTTTTTAACTTTTTGCCACTTTAAAATCACTTTCCTTTATTTTGCTAGATTCTTACGGTACACTTGCTTGATTTTCCTCTAATTTACTTTTATTATGTCAGTTAGTTTTCAGTTTTTAACACATTAATTTTTCTGACATTTTTTCTTTGTGACACGATATATGAATGCCCTCTTTAACCTTTCCATTTCCTTCTTTCTTTCTTTCTTTCTGTCTTTTTTTATATTCATTTTTACCTTTTCCTTCGTTCCTTCTGCCTATATTATCGTTACTTTCGTTGTCGCCTTCTATCTATCTATCTATCCATATACTGTAGGCGCCTGGAACAATCGATGGCGTGGTTAGGGATTGTCAGGACACGGGCGGGGGTGGTGTTGGGGTCCTGACGGCGTAGCTGACGAGGGAGGGAGAAAGCACAAACCCAGGGCACTCCAGCGTGTTCACCATATGGTCCAAAGCCTCGTGGAAGGGCGAATAAATAGAACACTTGGTCATGGACAGCTGCGTCAGGAGGGACTGGAGGATGTTGAATGGGAGGGTCACCGCGGAGAAGTGAACGGGCTCCAGCGGGTCATAGATTCGAAAAAGACCCGCTGCGTATCGCCTTAGCTCCGTTATGTAGGGCCGCCCGACCACCACAGCGAAGGTCACGAAGTACAGAGCCCCGTAGAGAGTGTAGGTAACCCGCAACCCCGTCTGCAGCGTTGGCCCTTCGAGATAACGGAAGATTAGGTGGAAGAGTAACCCGCCGGAGAGGGCCAACATGAGCAGCTCCCATAGGCTTTCCCAGCTCACTTGGTACTGTCTGAATGGCACCGGTTCATGGAGGTGCAGGAATAGCCAAGGGGTGCCACGCGCTCTCAACTCCCCACGTACGGTGCCATAGTCTATCCGAAGGTGTAGGATCTGGTTCAGTGTCTCCAGGAACCCGGGATATGGCACGACCACATCCCTGATCACGGTGAGGTGGTTGAACTGGGCCACACTTCTGCCAAGCCCCACGCAGTCCATGAAATCGTGTCGTATCGCCTCCTCCTTGTTGACGAGCTTCCATTTCGTTGAGTTTAAGGCTTCGATCACCGGGTAGCGACGAGACAGCATACGGAGCTCTTCAAAAGGCGACCTGCTAGCGTTACATATCACTAACGCGTTACGATACAGCCTCTGCGAGCGTATATTCCTATCCACCTCCGTTACTAACTGCGAGAGCACCTTATCCTCCTCGTACTCCGGTTTCTTGGCGATTATAACAATGAGGTGATCTAGATTTTCACGTAGAAGAGTTCGATGGAAGGCCAGGGACTCGAATTCATCAGTTTCCCCTAAATACTCCTTCACGCCTTGCCGTCTGTGCTCTCTTTTCACGACCTCGATCTCCTGGTTCCTCAGCGGGTCCTCCTGGTAGAAGAGAGAGTAGATTTTGTCGCTACAGAAGACGGGGAGGATGACGAGGAGGACGAAGAAGTAGATGAAGGCGAGGATGAGTTGGTGAGGCGTCATGTTGGGTTTTCTCTTTTGCTCCGTCATTCCCTATTCAAGCGTGGACTGTGCCATTGTTGCGTGAATTCACATATTGGGCAATTTTTAGTCCATATTCGCGCGTTTTTCCATCCTGGGCCTGGAAAGGGAATAGAAGAGGATGTTAAAAGGATGAAAAAACGGTTAATTATGCTTTTGAAGTCTGTTGTGTGTAGTTGAATAGAAATAAGAGAGTGAAGGAAGGTCCCTTGTTGTTTACCTGCAACAATAAACTATCAATCAATCAATCAGGTGAGGCAAAGGAAGTATGATAGCAAGGAGTCCTCCGTGGCGGATGGACATCATTCAAAAGAGGAATGGTATAGGATGTTGATGATAGTAAGGGGGATTGACGAGGCTGTTAACATCTCGAAAAAGGAATGGAATGGGAGTTTAGATTGTGAAAAGACGTTTAGTAAAGCATTTGAAATCTGAAAAGGAATAGAAAAGGATGTTAGTGATAAGGAGAAAGGTTGAATATGCTATAGAAAAGGAACATAATAAGACTTAAGAGTTATAAGAAGGCGTTTAGTCATCCAAGTAAACTCAGAAGAATAGAATAGTATGTTTGTGATAAAGAAAGATTGGATGTTCTGTTAATTTTTTTTTTTTACAATATATCTGAAAGGAATAGAATAGGGCGATAAACTGATAAATACGAGGGAGGGAAGGAACGAAAGAGTAGATAAAGAGTGAAATGGAATAAAGATGAGAAAGATAAGGAAAGGAAAAGTTGATAAAAGTGAGGACAGTTGATGATAAGCTTCTCTCTCTCTCTCTCTCTCTCTCTCTCTCTCTCTCAATTCAGGACAGACCCAGTTATATAATCTTGATCGTATGTGCATGTGGGTCTTATTAATATAACTCTCTCTCTCTCTCTCTCTCTCTCTCTCTCTCTCTCTCTCGATGTAGATTAGATAACGGAATTCACACACACACACACACACACACACACACACACACACACACACACACACACTTCATTACTATATAGTTTTCACAATTCTTTTCTCTCTTTCATTATTTTCTTTATTTTCTACTCTCTGCCTTCCTTCCGTCCTTCTTTTCCATCATTCTCTCCTTTCGTTTTCTTCGTTCTTTCTTTCCTTTCTGTTTTCATTCCATATTGTCTTCCTTCTTTTCTTTCTTTCTTCCTATCTTCCTTTTTTCTTTCTCTTCCTTTTATTATTTTCTTTATTTGTTTTGTTTTTTCATTGGGTTGTTTTAATTTCTTTTCTTTACCCATCTTCCTTTTTTTTCTTTTCTCTTCCTTTTCTTCTTTCATTTATTTATTTTTTATCGTATTTCTTTTATTTTCCATTATTTTCAAGGTCACAGGTATAGGGTACAGGTAAACTATTAACTACCTCTTTCATTACGCATTCACCTGAGGTATTTTTAGACGCACTCAATAAGTTATGCGTCTAATCTATTTTCCTTTCTTTTTCTTCTTTTCTTCTTTTCTTGTTTTGTTTCATCGGTCACGGTCACTCGCATGGTCTATTTTTGCTTCACTTTTGTTTAGATTTCGTTAACTTCACTGCACTATAGTTTTAGGTGTGTGTGTGTGTGTGTGTGTGTGAATCAGCCTCACACACACACACACACACACACACACACACACACACACACACACAGCCAGACTGTTCCTGATATTTAACCTTTTCAAGCATCCCCGTCTTTACACACTCACTCACATGTGCACTCTGAAGGCTGCTGTGTGTGTGTGTGTGTGTTAGACGAGGTATACTCACTTAGAAATCATCAGAAAAACTCGTATATCGGCAACTGCGTCAATACCACCACCACCACCACTACCAGCAGCCTCTCCCTACCCCCTTCCCTCTCCCTGAACTCAACACCACCACCATCACCACCAGCACGATCACCACCACCTCACCTCCCGTTTTCTATATCTTTCCTTCTTTCTTCCCTCCACCTTAGTCACGTTTCTCTCCCTTTTTACCTCCTCCTCCTCCTCCTCCTTCACTTGTCACTTCACACACATATAGAGAGATGAGTTTTAAGGGAATATACACACACACACACGGAAGCCGGTACCTATTCACGCACGCACAAACACACACACACACACGCGGATATACACACACAGATAATGAGATGGTTACCGTGGCGACATCTTGCAACTGTTAAATGGACGAGTTGGCGAATAGTTGCTTTTATGGGTGTTTTTTTTTGTTATTACTTTAGGGGTCTATTTGGGTTTGGGTATGTGTTTATGTGTGTGTGTGTGTGTGTGTGTGTGTGTGTGTTTTGTCTGTACGTGTGTGTGTGTGTTTTGTCTGTACTTGTGTGTGTGTGTGTGTGTGTGTGTGTGTGTGTGTGTGTTACCTATCTTGGTCCACCTGCTGTTGCCAAATGCTTACGTGTCTGGTTTAAGATAGATACTGGTGCTCTACTCTCTCTCTCTCTCTCTCTCTCTCTCTCTCTCTCTCTCTCAATAACTAATTCCCAAAGCCCAGAAAGAAGATGAATCAAGTTCTTTCATTATTATTATTATTATTATTATTATTATTATTATTATTATTATTATTATTATTATTAGAGCAGGAATATATCAACATGAGTCCAAGAATATTTTAAGTTCATCTTCATTTTCCTCATTACAAATAAATTAACAAACAAACTCATGAATGACATAATATATAGCCCCGAACTGCTTACTTACTCACTTACTCACCTGTACTTACTCATTAACTCACATACTTCTTTCTTTATTGACAGTAACCGAAAGAGAGAGAGAGGAAGACAGCGAAAGAAATATATAAAAGGATTCGTCAAAACAGTGGATGGAAGTGAGGAGGCGAAGGACGTTTGATAAAGAGGAAGAATGAATAAAGAAGAGGAGAAGAAAGAGGAGAAAGAGAGATGATAAGAAGATTAGACCAACGTTGAGATGCGTACGATACTTTGCTAGCTTGATAAGGATGACAGTGTTTATAATTAGAGAAGAAGAAGAGAATAAAAAAGAATATAGAAGAAGAAAAAAGAAGATAAAGAAGAAAAATAGAATATAGAAGAAGAAAAAAGATGAAGAAGAAAAAGAACGTTGAGGTGAAAACGTTTGAATAAAGAAGAAAAAGTGAATATAGAAGAAGAAAAAGAACTTGAAGAAGACAACATTGAGGAACATACTGCATTTCTCTAAGGTAAGTTAAAGCTATTTTTTCTCTTACCATTTATTCCATCTTCCGTTTTCTTCTTCTTTTTTTCGTTTCCTTGTTTGTTTTTCAATGGATTCTCTGCTTCCCTGCTTTGATATTATAGTCTGTGCTGAAAAGAAGAGAATGGAAGTGACTGAGAAAATGGTGTCTTTGAAGGGGCTACTTTGTTTGGTTTTGCTCGTTGTTGTTGTTGTTGTTGTTCCTCTTCTTCTTTTCCGCCTTCTTCCTCCTCCGCCTCCCCTTTCTCATTCTCATCCTTCATTTTCTTCTTCTAATTCTTCTTCTTCTTCTTTTTCCTGCTTTATATCGTTCCATTCTCTCTCTCTCTCTCTCTCTCTTTCTCTCTCTCAGCAAGTATATATATAAAAAAGGAAATCCAAAACTTCAGGAGATAAAATACAAATACATATTTTTATTCATTTTATACATTGTCATTTTTTTATATAAGGCATTTTTTTTTATATAATATCTGTTAACTTTGATCTATTTCTGCTTCGCTGCAAAACTCAGGATAATAACATGTAAGGAGGAGGAGGAGGAGGAGGAGGAGGAGGAGGAGGAAGACACGGAAGCAAAAATGATAAAGTTATGGATCAAAACAAACAACAGAAAACGAGACATCATCATCACCATCTTCATCGTCATCGTCATCGTTTTCTTCACAACCATGAACTCCTTTTTTTTATATATATTTTCTTCCTTGCAATTCTTTTTTTACAAGCTTTAAAAAAATTGGGGTTTCGTCATCAGCACATACGAAAAAGTAAAGCACCAGGAGACTTACTGTACTAATATGTAAAGCTTTTGTGACCCAGCGCGGGGCGGAAAAAAAGAAAAAAAAGTGTTTGTCGGCCGGTTCACTAAACACTTCGGGTCCTATCCTCTTGGTAACCCGACTGGAGCCTTTCGTCACCCAAGCCTTGCACTAAACAATCCCAGTTCGAATCTTGAAGGGGGGTATATTTCTGCTTCCAAACATCCACATTTGACAAGGCTTTCGTAGGAGTTGTGGGGTAAACATTTTCAGTTCGAATCCTGAAGGGGAGTATTTTTAAACATTTCTGCTTCCAAACATCCACATCTGACAAGGCTTTCGTAGGAGTTGTGGGGTAAACATTCCCAGTTCGAATCCTGAAGGGGAGTATTTTTAAACATTTCTGCTTCCAAACATCCACATCTGACAAGACTTTCGTAGGAGTTGTGGGGTAAACATTTTCAGTTCGAATCCTGAAGGGGAGTATTCTTAAACATTTCGCTGCCCAAACATCCACATTTAAGGCTTTCGTAGGAGTTGTGAGTGGGCGTTTCCATGGGTAGTCTTATGATGAAAAACACTCATGGGAACTCGACTGATCTCAACCAGACTAATCTCTTTTGTTCCCATATTTGACAAGGCTTTCGTGGATTTTTTTGGGGGGGTATTTCCGCAGGCTAGTTTTGTAAGTCTAGTGATCGTTTGACAAGGCTTCTGCACCATGAATGTGAAAAAGCACTCATGGCAACCCAACTAATCTATTTTGTGACCTTGGGAAATGTCGTGAGAGCCGAAGTACCAGGAACTTTAGCACGAAGACAGCGACCCGAATGCTTAATGAATCGGCCTTGTTAAAACTACTCGATATTAAAGCTTGACACAACAGCGACCCGTCCTCTTATAAGCGCGCCAAGCTGAGGAACGGGAGGGGGGAGGGGGGTAGAGGAACGGGGGTAAGGCTTGTTCGATATACGCGGGTGATTCGGTTTACGCGAATTCGTTCTACGAGGATTCGTTTTACGCGAGGGTTCGACTTAGGCTAAAAACACCACATTGGGACCTTGGCGTACGGAGGGGGGTACTTACGTTTAGTCTATTGCACATTCTTGAGCCACGGCACTCGTTGGAGGGGGGCGGGAGGGAGGAAAAAGGGGGGAAGGAGGAGGACGAGGAAAGAGTGAAGGTGGGACTGGTTTTGGATGGGGAAGGACAAGGATGTGTATGGGTTTATAGTTAACGAAAAGGGGCATGGAAGGGAAGGATCAGGGTATAGGATGAGGATGTGTAAGAGGTTGCAGTAAACGAAATGGGGCATGGAAGGGGAGGATCAGGGGGTAGGGTGAGGATGTGTAAGGGAATCTAGTTATAGGAGGGGTCCGTGGAGGGGGTCTGGTACGTGTCAGGGGCATAAGAAGTGGGAGGGAAGGTGATAGGGGGTCCGGGGGCCTTGGACGGGTACTGGGCGATCCCTTCATAGCTCACTTCCGCCACGTAACCTAGCTCATGGTCGGCTCTGAAGCTTACGATCTGCTTACGACCGTCGGGGAGGAGGACGGAGTATTGCCCCTTGGTGACCACGCCGTCTGAGTCTTCGTTGTGGCTGAAGACGTTCCCATTGTACTCATCGTTGACGGCGTAGGCGAAGGTGAACGGCATGCCCTCCTGTAGGTGAAGGGAAGGTTAGGTTAGGTTAGGTTAAGTTAGGTATGAAATAGAAGGTAGAATCGTGTGAAGAGGAAGGAAAGGGAATGTTATGTAGCGGTGGTTTTGTTGTGGTTAGGAGAATAAGCGGAAATATGACTTGCGGGAAACAGAGGAGGAGGAGGAGGGGAAGGAAGACGAAGAGGAGGAGAAGGAGAATGATAAGAAGTACAAGGGAAAGGAAGAGAATGGAGATGATTAGAAGGGAAGGAGGAATAGGAAAAGAGCAAAAGAAGGAGGAGGAGGAGGAGGAAATGGGAAATGAAAAAGGAAAATAACAAAGACGAGAAGGAAAATCGTAAAAGGAGAAGAAGGTTGGGAAAGAAGTAGAATGGAAAGGAAGAGAATGGAGATGATTAGAAGGGGAAGGAGGGACAGGAAAGAGAGCAAGAGGAGGAGGAGGAGGAAATGGAAAATGAAAAAGCAAGATAACAAAGACGAGAAGGAAAATTAAAAGAGGAGAAGAATAAAGATGAGAAAGAAGAAGAACGGAAAGGAAAAGAGAATGAGAAGGGAAAGGAGAGACAGAAAAGGAGGAAGAGGAGGAGGAGGAGGAAATGGAAAATGAAAAAGCAAGATAACAAAGACGAGAAGGAAAATTAGAAGAGGAGAAGAATAAAGATGAGAAAGAAGAAGAATGGAAAGGAAAAGAGAATGAGAAGGGAAAGGAGAGACAGAAAAGGAGGAAGAGGAGGAGGAGGAGGAGGAAATGGAAAATGAAAAAGCAAGATAACAAAGACGAGAAGGAAAATTAAAAGAGGAGGAGAATAAAGATGAGAAAGAAGAAGAACGGAAAGGAAAAGAGAATGAGAAGGGAAAGGAGAGACAGAAAAGGAGGAAGAGGAGGAGGAGGAGGAGGAGGAGGAGGAGGAAATAAAAAAAAGGAAGCAGTAAAAGAAAGCAAAATAAAATGATTTAAAGATTAACTATTTGCTACCTGGCTTAATGAAGGTAATTAATTAATCCACCTCACCTCTCCACACGATAACTCACCTTTCCATAGCCTCCACCTCCAACCAGTTCTCGGCCCTCGTATCCACCGGCTCCACCCGCTCCACCTGCACCTCCCACTCCACCTAGGCCCCCTGCACCTCCATATCCACCTTCTCCACCCACTCCACCAACACCGCCAACTCCACCTGCATCTCCATATCCACCTGCTCCACCAACTCCACCTAGTCCACCTGCATCTCCATATCCACCTGCTCCACCCACTCCACCCACTCCACCTAGTCCACCTGCATCTCCATATCCACCTGCTCCACCTACTCCACCCACTCCACCTAGTCCACCTGCACCTCCATATCCACCTCCAACACCACCACCCACTCCACCTACTCCACCTAGTCCACCTGCACCTCCATATCCACCTCCAACACCACCACCCACTCCACCTACTCCACCTAGTCCAGCTCCACCTCCATATCCACCTCCAACACCACCACCCACTCCACCCACTCCACCTAGTCCACCTGCGCCTCCACCATATCCACCTCCAACACCACCACCCACTCCTCCTACTCCACCTAGTCCACCTGCACCTCCATATCCACCTGCTCCACCCACTCCACCAAGTCCACCTAGTCCACCTGCATCTCCATATCCACCTCCAACACCACCACCTACTCCACCCACTCCACCTAGTCCACCTGCGCCTCCACCATATCCACCTCCAACACCACCACCTACTCCACCCACTCCACCTAGTCCACCTGCACCTCCATATCCACCTCCAACTCCACCACCCACTCCACCTAGTCCACCTGCACCTCCATATCCACCTCCAACTCCACCACCCACTCCACCTAGTCCACCTGCACCTCCATATCCACCTGCTCCACCCACTCCACCTAGACCACCTGCACCTCCACCTAGGCCAACATCACCATCACCATAATCACCACCAAGTCCATTTCCACCTCCAAAACCACCACCAACTCCACCACCTAATCCACCACCGTGCCCTCCACCCAGGCCATAGCTACCGGAGGGGGTGGTGGGGGTGCCATAAGACTGAGTGGGAGTGGGAGTGCCATAGCTTGGGATGGTGATGGGGGGGCCATAGCTCTGGGTAGGAGTGACTGGAGGGCCATAGCTTTGTTTAGGAGGGCCATAAGACTGTTTAGGAGGGCCATATGATTGTTTAGGAGGGCCATAGGATTGCTTAGGGGTCACTGGTGGGCCATAGGATTGGGTGGGGGTTACTGGAGGGCCATATGAAGGGGAAGGGGTGCCATAAGTATTCTTAGGTGGGCCATAGCTGGGCTTGGGAGTGCCATAGGTGGGTTTAGGTGTTCCGTAGGTGGGCCGGGGCTTGGGAGTGCCATAGGTGGTTTTGGGAGGGCCATAGGAAGGTGTAGGGGTGCCATATGTTGTCTTGGGAGGGCCATAGGAAGGTGTAGGGGTGCCATATGTTGTCTTGGGAGGGCCATAGGAAGGTGTAGGGGTGCCATATGTGGTCTTGGGAGGGCCATAGGAAGGTGTAGGGGTGCCATAGGTGGTCTTGGGAGGGCCATAGGAAGGTGTAGGGGTGCCATAGGTGGTCTTGGGAGGGCCATAGGAAGGCTTCGGCGTGCCATAGGTGGTCTTGGGAGGGCCATAGGAAGGTGTAGGGGTGCCATAGGTGGTCTTGGGAGGGCCATAGGAAGGCTTCGGCGTGCCATAGGTGGTCTTGGGAGGGCCATAGGAAGGTGTAGGGGTGCCATAGGTGGTCTTGGGAGGGCCATAGGAAGGCTTCGGCGTGCCATAGGTGGGGCCAGGGGTCGGGGTGCCATAGGTTGGGCCAACAGTGGGAGGACCATAGGACGTCTTGGGTGGACCGTACGTTGGCTTCGGTGTGGTGGGGCCATAAGAGTCCTTCGGGGGGCCATAGGTATCCTTCGGGGGGCCATAGGAGTCCTTCGGGGGGCCATAGGAATCCTTAGGAGGGCCATAGGTCGGGCCAGGGGTAGTAGGACCATAGGAGGTGACAGGGGGACCGTAGGAAGGCACAGGTGTGGAGGGGCCATAGGAGTCCTTAGGAGGCCCATAGGAATCCTTAGGTGGACCATACGAATCCTTAGGAGGGCCATAGGAGTCCTTAGGTGGACCATAGGAATCCTTAGGAGGGACATATGAATCCTTAGGAGGCCCGTAGGATGGCTGGGGGGTGGTGGGGCCATAACCAGGAGTCGGGGATTTCAGGAACACCGATGAAGGACCACTAGGAAGGATGGGGCGGGCTGTTGATGGTCCCGTGAAGGGCTTGAAGGATGGGACACTCAATCCTGCGCCGGCCCCGACATCCCCGCCAGCAGGAGATCCTAGTGGGGGGAGGTATCCTGTGTCGGGCTCATCGTATCCTGCAGGACCGTCGCCTAAGGAATCGCCGGGGAGGCCGAAGGGAGTTTTGGGGGCATCGTAGGAGTACCCGGAGGAGTGCCCGTGGTCGTGGTCGTGGTCGTGGTCGTGACTGTGGCCCCCGAGGAGAGAGGGTGCCCCCGTGGCCAGGCCCAGAGTGGCGCTTATCACCGCTAACACCTGTGGGAGAGTGGTAGTGAGAGGTAGTGAGAGGTGGTGATGATGGTGGTGGTGAAGTTTGTTTGGTGGTGATGGTGGTGGTGATGATGGTGGTGATGTTTGTGTGTTGATGGTGGTGGTGGTGGTGGTGGTAGTAGTAGTAGTAGTAGTAGTAGTAGTGGTAGACTTTCATATTAACACCACACAAAGTTACTTAATCAAACACACACACACACACACACACACACACACACACACACACACACACACACACACACACACACACACACACACACACACACACACATAAGCAATTGTTTGGTTTCCTTAGACAAATTGTGTCATGCATCTCCTCCTCCTCCTCCTCCTCCTCCTTTCGGCACTCCTTACATAACACCAATCCTCCCTTCCTCTTTCCCTCCCTCCTTCCTTCCCTCCTTCCTTCCCTCCATTGAAAGTGAAAGTTTCCTCCATGCTCCGAATTTGTTATCATATTTCACTCAGTGCGGTGGAGGAAAGGAGGGAAGGAGGAGGAAAGAGGGAGGGAGGGAGGGAGGAGGAAAGATGGATGGAGGGAGGAAGGAGGGAAGACCATGGAAGGAGGCAAAGTGGAGGGAAAGGAGAGGAGAGGAAGGAAGGAAGGAAGGAAGGAGAGAGATAGACAGAGAGAGAGAGAGATAGAGAGAGGATAGAGAGAGAGAGAGAGAGAGAGAGAGAGAGAGAGAGAGAGAGAGAGAGAGAGAGAGAGAGAGAGAGAGAGAGAGAGAGAGAGAGAGAGAGAGAGAGAGAGAGAGAGAGAGAGAGGTCAAGGTAGCAGTAATAGTAGAAGTAGTAGTAATAGTAATAGTAGTAGTAGTAGTAGTAGTAGTAGTAATAGTGGTAATGATAGTGGCAATCAGCCTGTTCTCGTGTTGCCTTTCACTGCAATCTCGCCCTTCCCGTGACCTACAATAAAGCTCTTAGGTCACGCCACGCCCTTCCTACCCCCCCCCCTTCCCTTCCCTTCCCTTCCCTTCCCTTCCCTCCTGTCGAGTCATTTTTAATCATCCCTTCCCTTCTTATTTGTCTTATTTTTCTTATTTCCTTATTTTCCTTCTCCTCCATTTTCTTTCTCACTAAGTTAACAAAATCCTTCTATACGTACATTCAATTTTATTCTCTCATTCTCACTAACTTACTTTCCCTTTTTAACTGCATCTCAAACCCCTTCGTCACCTTATTTACACATCAGCCAAATTCCACTACACACATTCCAACCCCTTCCATATTACTCCCAATCTCTTATATACACGATTAAATCCTCTTATAATATCGCCAATCTCATTTATGGACTTTTAAAACCTGTACCGCATTCCACCTGTCATTGTTTACCTTTTCTCTAACTCAAGTTCGTATGTGTCAATCTCATTTATAGACGTTTCGATTCTCTTGTATTTGTTAGCTTTCCCACTTTCTTCTTTCTTTGTATAATTTCTTTTATTTCATTTCTTTCTTTCTTTTTCTTCCTTCAAACTGTATATTTATTCTTTCTTTCTTTACATAATTTCTTTCATATCCTTTCATTCTTTCTTTTCCTTCCTTCAAACTGTCTATCTATTCCTTCTTTCTTTACATAATTTCTTTCATATCCTTTCATTCTTTCTTTCCCTTCCTTCAAACTGTCTATCTATTCCTTCTTTCTTTATATAATTTCTTTCACTTTCTTCCATTCTTTCTTTTTATTCCTTCAAACTGTCTCTCTATTCCTTCCTTCTTTCTCTCTCTTATCGCCAACCTCATTCATGGGCTTTTAAAACCTGTATCGCATTCCACCTGTCATTATGTTTGTCTTTTCTCTAACCTAAATTCGTATGTGTATCAGGTATTCACAGATGCCTTCACTCCTCACGTCAGCTGTTTCCAAAGGTCAAAATGGAGATCAATCGGGTTCTAATGTGTGTTTCTTTAGGTTCACGGTATAGAGGAAGGGTCAAACTATACCACCAGGGCCATAGAACTATCTCTGGAAATGACCCAAACTCCCACGAAAGCCTCACATCAACTATTTCCAGATGTCGAGAAGGAGATCAGTTGGGTTCTAATGAGTGGGGCTTTAGGTTCACGGTACAGAGGAAGGGTCAGACTACCACCAGGGTCATAAAACTACCCCTGGAAATGCATCAAACCCCCACGAAAGCTTTGTCAAATATGTGCTTGGGTGAATATGTTTAAAAATGTGACCTCTTAATCGATTACTTTCGCTGTGTAATTCGCTATTCAGTACATTAAGTGACTAGTTCGTTATAGATTTCGTTATTTATTTCTTCGTTACGTTATTAAGTCATTCATTTCGCTGTGTAATTCGCTATTCAATTCGTTAAGTGATTTTTTTCTAGGTTCACGGTACAGAGGAAGGGTCAAACCACCACCCGGGTCATACAACTACCCCTGGAAATGAACCTAACTCCCACGAAAGCCTTGTCTAATATGTGCTTGGGAGAAGACTATGTTTAAAAATGTGACCCTTCAATCGATTACTTTCGCTGTGTAATTCGCTATTCAATTCGTTAAGTGATTTTTTTCTAGGTTCACGGTACAGAGGAAGGGTCAAACCACCACCCGGGTCGTACAAATACCCCTGGAAATGAACCTAACTCCCACGAAAGCCTTGTCTAATATATGCTTGGGAGAAGACTGTGTTTAAAAATGTGACCCCTTAAATCGATTACTTTCCTTAACCTAATTTTTAAACCTCAAGTCACTGTGTATGTATGTGACGGGAATTCCTTTATATAAATGTCAATCTTCTATGCTTTTTACTTTTTGCTATTAACCCCCTTTCCTTTTTTTTCGTTTAATGCTTGCGGTTTTAGAAGCGGGTCAGAATTATTAGCGAAGAGTTCTTGATAATCTTGGGCGTGTCGGAATGTAAGGGTGGGGGTGGAGGGGGGAAGGGGGGTGGGGTGTGTCAATATGTGTGTGTGTGTGTGTGTGTGTGTGTGTGTTTTAATGAGATACTTTCGGTTTCTAGAGTAATTTGAGTTAACAGGAAAGAGGAGGAGGAGGAGGAGGAGGAGGAGAGAGAGAGAGAGACCCATTGCACTCCTTTGAAACCACATCATTGAACACACTCTCCAACCTCCTCCTCCTCTTCCTCCTCCTCCTCTTCCTCCTTCACCACCCTCACCACCCACATCACTCTCTCTCTCTTCCTTTCTCTTCCTTCCTTCACTTCCTCGTCAGGACACAAGAAGACCCCAAAAAACACCTTCACTATAAAAAAAAATACACTCGATCAGCTGGTTACGGGTCCTTTCCTCCTTGATGACTCCCAGAACGTGTTTATACATGTTACAGCGGAACTTAGAAGGGAAGGAGTATAGGATGAAGAGGAGGAGGAGGAAGAGGAAGAGGAAGCACTTGTGATTAAAATAGATCAGGGAGAGGAGAAAAATGAAGGAAGAGGAAGAGATAAAAAAGAGGAAGAGGGAAGACAAGAGGAGGAAGAAGAGGAGGAGGACTGGAGGTAAAAGGAAAGAGATTCACTTTCCAGAATATAAGAAAGAGGAAGAGGAGGAAGAGCAGGAGGAGACGAAGGAGGAGGAGAAGAAGTAATGAAGACTAATAGCTTTTAGAAAGAGGAAGAGGAGAAGAAGAAGAAGAATTGCTCGTATTAGAAGAGGAGGAGGAGGAGGAGGAGGAGAAGGCAGAAAATCACTTAAACAAAAAGAAGAAAAAGAAATGCATGGAAGAGACTGGAGGATTGAGGGAAGAAGGAAAAGAAGAAGATGAAGAAGAAAAAGAAGAAGCAGAAGAAAACGAAGAAGAGGAAGAAGAAGAAGAAAACAACACTGACGAAGGCGCAGAAGAAGAGGATCAAGAAGAGGAGGAGAAGAGGCTCAACACCTTTACCGTACCTTCAGAAGCCGCATGTTTCTTTGACGGCGACGCAGAAGGGAGTGACTTGACGACCCACGTGAGCCCCTTATATACCTGCCGAGGGTGTGACGTCACGAGGCACCTTCACCCGCCTCTGGGACTGCTCCACCACCACCATCACCACCGTCATCATCATCATCATCTTCTTCTTCTTCTTCTTCTTCTTCTTCTTCTTCTTCTTCTTCTTCTCCTTATCTAGTTTTCATCTTTATAATGTATTTTTTGGGATGTTTTGGGGGTTGTGTGTGTGGGGGGGGAGGGGGTAGTTTGTGTGTGTGTGTGTGTGTGTGTGTGTGTGTGTGTGTGTGTGTGTGTGTGTGTTTTCTCTTTATTCATGCGTTTAGTTGACATTTTCTTCTTCTTCTTCTTCTTCTTCTTCTTCTTCTTAGTCCTCCTCCTCTTCTTCTTCTTCTTCCTCCTCCTCTTCTTCTTCTTCCTCCTCCTCTTCTTCTGATCTATTATTTCTTCCTGTTCCCGTTCTTCTCATTCTTCCTACTCTTGTTCTTTTCCTTGTTTTTTGTTTTCTTTCTCATTAACTTCCCCCTCCCTCCCTCTTCCCCCCCTGGACATTACCGTAGTACCCCCTAATAGAGCGTTGTGACACCCGTTTTCTTTGGGACCCATTAATGATAACCTCTTTACACTCTTTCACGACACGACGTTAGGCAAGCAAGCAATGGTGTGACCCCGTTTTCTTCTTCCTCCTCCTCTTCCTGTTTATTCCCAGACTATCGTAAACTCAAGAATACGAGAAATGATGTAGAGGATAAGGAAGAGGAAGAAGAAGAGGAAGAAGAAGAAGAAGAAGAAAAGGAGAAGAGAGAGAGAGAGAGAGAGAGAGAGAGAGAGAGAGAGAGAGAGAGAGAGCACTGTATTTCCATAACTCAGATACATACTTTTAGACATTCCCTCTCCCCTTCTCACTTATTTTGGGTTTCATAAGAGCGTGGGTCATTTCCAGGGGTAGTTTCATGACCCTGGTGGTAGTGTGACCCTTCCTCTGTACCGTGAACCTAACGAAACACTCATTAAAACCCGACTGATCTTCTTTTTCGGAATTTGGAAATAGCTGATATGAAACTTTCGTGGGAGTCTGGGGCATTTCCAGGGGTAGTTTCATGACCCTGGTGGTAGTGTGACCCATCTTCTGTACCGTGAACCTAACGAAACACTCATTAAAACCCGACTGATCTTCTTTTTCGGAATTTGGAAATAGCTGATATGAAGCTTTCATGGGAGTTTGGGTCATTTCCAGGGGTAGTTTCATGACCCTGGTGGTAGTGTGGCCCTTCTTCTATACCATGAACCCGAGCATACATATTTCACAAGGCTTCCGTGGGAGTTTGGGTCATTTCCGGGGGTGGTTTTGTGACCCTGGTGGTAGTGTGACCCTTCCTCTGTACCGTGAACCTAAAAGAACACTCATTTGAAGTTGAGAACCTGATTGATCTTGTCGGCTTTTGGAAATGGTTGACGTGACAGGAGGAATTTATCGTCTGAGAATAATGACTAATGTTT
>NC_066567.1:799756-802256 GCF_024679095.1 Eriocheir sinensis | reverse complement strand
AGGTCGTGAAATAACAGGAAAAATAACGTAAATAATTAGACCCCTTTGGGCATATCTTCCTCCTCCTCCTCTTCCTCCTCCTCCTCCTCCTCCTCCTCCTCCTCCTCCTCCTCCACTATTTCTTCAGTCCATCTCTCCTCCTTTCTCTCCTCCATTCCTCCTCCCTCTCTTTCCTCACACTCTCCCTCCCTTCTCTTTTTCTCTCCCTTCCTTCCTTCCTTCCTTTCTTTCTTCCTTCCTTTTTTTTCTCTTATCTCTCGTTTTTTTATTGCTCTCTCTCGTTATATATTTTTCGTTTTTTTCTTTATTTTTCTTTCTTTATCCTCCTCCTCCTCCTCCTCCTCCTCCACATCTTATCTTTTATCACCTCCACCTTCACCTTTCCCTCCTCCTCCTCCTCCTCCTCTTCCCCCTCATTACATCACCTCGGTCCACACTTAGCCCCCCCTCCCCCCACCCACCCCATCATCACCACCACCACCACCACCTTCAACACCAAACCATACAACACCAAAGTCATTCACCCCTTCATTTTCTCTCTAAAAGTCTACCCCCATCATCACCATTTCCATATTTTTCATCACCACCATCACCACCACCACCACCATCATCACCATCATCATCACCACCAGCTCTGTATTTACCTCTTCCTTTCACTGTAATTATTTTCGGTTTCTCTTTCTCTCTTTCTCTATCTCTATCTATCTATCTATCTATCTTCTTCACCACCACCACCATCACCACCACCACCACCATCACCACCACTATCACCACCACCTCATACAACCTTCCCATCCTTACTTACCTTCACCTCCACCACCACCACCACCACCACCCAATTTCCCACCTCCACCTCAACACCACCAGTTCTCATTTCACGACGCACCCCAAAATATACACCCCCTCCCCCTTCCCCCTTCCCCCCTCCTCCTTCCCCTTCCCCCCCCAAGCGGTTCCTTCCCCAGCCTGGAGGTCATGTGTTTCCTAATCCCCCGAGGACTTGCTGACCTGAATTACATGGGGAAGGGGAATATTGGGTGATTGGGGCGTGCTGGTGGTGGTGGTGGTGGTGGTGTACTTATTTTCGCATTCCTGGTGGTGATGAACTATTTCCTAATGTCCTCTTTCAACTCCTTCTTTCATCTGTTTCTGCTCAATTTCCCGTTTTTCTTATCATCTTTTTCTTCTTCTAACTCTTCTTGTGGTGGTGGTGGTGGTAGAGAGGGAATGAAGGAAGGGGGTGAGGTAGGATGTAAGGAAGGAAGGGGAAAGGCAGAGAAAGGGAAGGGGTGAGGTAGGATGTAAGGAAGGCAGGGAAAGGCAGGGAAAGGCAGAGAGAGAGAGGGGATGAAGGGAGTGGGTTAGGTAGAATATAAGGAAGGAAGGGGAAAGGCAGAGAGAAAGGGGATGAAGGGAGGGGGTGAGATAAGATGTAAGGAGGAAGGGGAAAGGCAGAGAGAAAGGGGATGAAGGAAGGGGGTGAGGTAGGATGTAAGGGAGGAAGAAAGGAGAAAGGGAGGGAAAAGTAAAGATAGAGAAAGGGGATGAAGGGAGGGGAAAGGCAGGGAAAGCAAGAGAGAGGGAAAGGGGATGAAGGGAGGGGTATGGAGGAAGGAGAAAGGAAGGGAAAGAGAGAGAGAAAGGGGATGAAGGGAGGGGAAAGGCAGGGAAAGCAAGAGAGAGAGAAAGGAGATGAAGTGAGGGGTATGGAGGAAGGAGAAAGGAAGGGAAAGAGAGAGAGAAAGGGGATGAAGGGAGGGGAAAGGCAGGGAAAGCAAGAGAGAGGGAAAGGGGATGAAGTGAGGGGTAAGGAGGAAGGAGAAAGGAAGGGAAAGAGAGAGAGAAAGGGAATGAAGTGAGCGGGTGAGGTATGTAATGAGGGAAGGAGAGATGATGCTGATGGAATGCTGTATGCAGGTCAGGCGCTGAGGAGAGCTGAGCAACAATTGATTGATCGCTGAGGTGAACCACACTAACAGTCTCATCGGTCCAGCGACGCCGACCGTTGCGTTACCTCGGCGGGATACTATGAGGACACACAGACATAAGGCCATTTTTAATAAGGCTTTCGTATGGGTTTTGAGGATTTCCAGTGGTAGTTTGATGATCCTGGTGGTAGTCTGACCCTTCCTCTGTACCATGAACCCAAGCACACATATCTGACAAGGCTGGGCATTTCAAGGGTAGTATGAACCCAAGCACACATGTCTGACAAGGCTTTCGTGGGCGTTGTGGGCATTTTCAAGGGTAGTTTGATGACCCTGGTGGTAGTCTGACCCTTTCTCTGTACCATGAACCCAAGCACACATATTTGACAAGGCTTTCGTGGGCGTTGTGGGCATTTCCATGGGTAGTTTGATGACCCTGGTGGTAGTCTGACCCCTCCTCTGCACCATGAACCCAAGCACACATATCTGACAAGGCTTTCGTGGGCGTTGTGGGCATTTCCAAGGGTAGTTTGATGACCCTGGTGGTAGTCTGACCCTTCCTCTGTACCATG
>NC_066567.1:777256-794756 GCF_024679095.1 Eriocheir sinensis | reverse complement strand
ATGGACCTTCAACACACACACACACACACACACACACACACACACACACACACACACACGTTTTATTTTGCCTTTTCTGTTTTGCTTCTCTTTTTTTTTTCCTTCCTCCTTCTCTCTCTCTCTCTCTCTCTCTCTCTCTCTCTCTCTCTCTCTCTCTCTAAAAATAAAAAAAACACGCACACACGCACACACACAGGTAATGGGACTCTCAGGTGTAATTAGTTTAGTCCAGCCAAACACTCACCTGTGGAGGCCTCAGGTGACGCCCTGGACAGGTGAACAAGGAGGAGGAGGAGGAGGAGGAGGAGGAGGAGGAGAGTGATGGAAGGGTGAGTGGCGTTTGAAAAGATGAGAGAGAGAGAGAGAGAGAGAGAGAGAGAGAGAGAGAGAGAGGAGAGGAGAGGAGAGAAGAGAAGAGAAGAGAAGAGAAAGAAAGAAAGAAAGGAGAGCAAAGTGAAAGACGGAAAAAGAGGAAGAAAAAAAACACGAGACAGAAGTGGAAGCAGGGAGTGGAAGGGAGAGAAGAAGAAGAACGACCTGGAGGAAGAGTGGAGGAAAGGGAAGGGAGGGAAGGGAGGCGGAGGGAGTTTATAAAAGTGTGTGTTTAACTTTATGGTGACGGCGAACGTGCGAGAAATGTGTGGTTTTGTGAGGTAAGAATTTAGGTAGGAAGGTAAGGGAGAGGAGAAGGCAGGGAGAGAGAGGAGTGGATGGAAGGGGGAAGGAAGAGGAGAGGATGGGAGGGGAAAGGAAGGGAAGGGAAGAGTTAGGTAGGTAAGGAAGGAAGAATAGAAGGGAGGGAAGGAGAGGAGTGGATAGAAGAGAGAAGGAGAGATGAGGGAAAGGAAGAGGAGAGGATGGGAGGGAAAAGGAAGGGAAAGGAAGAGTTAGGTAGGTCGGTAGGAAGGTAAGGAGGAGGAGGAGGAAGAAAATCAAGAGGGAGGAAGAGAGAGGAGTGTATGGAGGAGAAGAAGGAGAGGAGAGGGAAGAAGAGAGGAAGGGGTAAAAAAAACATATTAAATAAAACCGAAAGAAAAATTATGAAAAAGAAAAACAAAGAAAAACGAAAACAGGAAAAAATGTTTGAAATAAGAAAAGTTAAAGAAAAGACTAAAAACACAAAAAAAAGGAAAAAACAACAATTTGAATTAAGAAAAGATAAAGAAAAGAAATAGTATCAAAAACCTTTTCATATATTTTTTTACCTCTATAGAAAGAAAAAAAAGAAAGAAAAAAATAACAAAACCCCTTTCCTGAACACTCGAACCTAAGCCTTTGAGCCCAATACGCCTATAGAGGGAGGAGGATCCGATTCCCCTCCAGGGCGCCCACATAAAGTATTGGATCCCATGTTATAAGGTATCCAAGCCTATGCCTTTCCCTACTTTCTTCCCCTTATACGGCCGACTAACGGAGCTCCCAAGGGCTTCCCGCTGGGCCCCAAACTGATTTTCTTCCTTCTCCTCCTCCTCCTCTTCTTCTTCTTCCTCTTCTTCTTCCTCCTCCTCCTTCATTATTTCCGTGTCATTCTCGGGTGTTTCTTTCTCTCCGGTTTCCTCCAGGCTATCTTCCTCCTCCTCCTCCTCCTCCTCCTCCTCCTCCTCCTCCTCCTCCTCCTCCTTCGGGCGGTTCAGAAGGCTTTTTATTGTGTTCTAAAGATGCTATTTGAAGGAGAGAGAGAGAGAGAGAGAGAGAGAGAGAGAGAGAGAGAGAGAGAGAGAGAGAGAGAGAGAGAGAGAGAGAGCAAATATAAGCAAAAAAAAAAAGAAACAAGGAAAGAAAGAAAGTAAAAGAAAAAAACACCTCCTCAATGTGTGTGTGTGTGTGTGTGTGTGTGTGTGTGTGTGTGTGTGTGTTTGTTTGTTTGTTTGTTTGTTTGTTTGTTTATGTTTGTTTACTTGTACTTTCACGTGTTTCTTCTTCCGTGTGTGTGTGTGTGTGTGTGTGTGTGTGTGTGTGTGTGTGTGTGTGTGTTATAGATTGAAAGCATATGAGAGAGAGAGAGAGAGAGAGAGAGAGAGAGAGAGAGAGAGAGAGAGAGAGAGAGAGAGAGAGATGTGTTATGTCCCTGAGCTCCTCCTCCTCCTCCTCCTCCTCCTGACACCTCTACCTGCTATTAAGTAAGCTGGAGATGCTACCCTGCTCTTCCTCCTCCTCCTCCTCTTCCTCCTCCTCTTCCTCCTCCTCCTGTTTTTTTTTCACTATCTTGATCTGATTTTTCATTCGTAATCTGACGTGTGTAATCTATGCATATTTTTCTTTCTTCTTCTTCTTTTTCTTCTTTTTCTTCTTCTTTTTTCTTTTTCTTTTTCTTCTTCTTCTTCTTCTTCTTCTTCTTTGTTCGTCTAGGTAACTTTTTTTGGCTGTCTTTATTTCTTTATTTCTTTTTATTGTTCATTTTGTTCTTGTTCTATATCATTATCATCATCATCTTCTTTTTCTTCATTTTCTTCTTCTTCTTTTTCTTCTTCTTCTTCTTCTTCTTCTTCTTCCTCATGACACAAATACTCCTCCTTTCTGAAGCATTAACGAGAAGACTCCTCCTCTTCCTCCTCTTCCTCCTCCTCCTCCTCCTCCTCCTCCTCCTCCCAATCCCCAAACAGCCTATTCTTGCTTCATCCCTTCCCCAATCAACTCCTCCTCTTTCCCCCTCTCCTCCCTCTTCCCCCTTTCCCCCCCTGCCTCTTCAGTGTCCCTCCCCCCCGTCGCGCCTTCCCCGGGGGTCCTGTGTGCCTGGCGGGGTCATGCCCCTGGGAATGGATGAAAGGTCTGGGGGAGGGTGGAAAGAGAGAGAGAGAGAGAGAGAGAGAGAGAGAGAGAGAGAGAGAGAGAGAGAGAGAGAGAGAGAGAGAGAGAGAGAGAGAGAGAGAGAGAGAGAGAGAGAGAGAGAGAGAATAAGAATAAGAAGTAAAAGAAAGAAGAAGAAAATGAAGAAAAATATAAATGAAAATAAAATAAAATTGAAAAAAATATCTACGAAGAAAAGAAGGAAAAATAAAACAAAAAGAAAACATCAGAGAAACAAAGTAGAAAAAGAAAACAAGAAGACAAATAATAATAACAAACAAAGAGAAGAAAAGAAAAAAACAAAGAGGAAAACAAGAAGACAAACAAAAGGAAAACAAGAAGACAAAAAATGAAGACAAATCAAAGAAGAAAACAAGAAGACAAACAAAAGGAAAACAAGAAGACAAAAAAATGAAGACAAGAAGAAAGAGGAAAATAAACAAGAGTGGGAGTGAAAAAAATCTAATAAAAGAAAATCAATAAATAAAGAAAGAAAGAAAGAAAGAAGCAAGGAAGACAAACAAAGACAGAAGAAAGAAAGAAAGAAAAGAAGAAGACAAGGAAGAATGAGGAAGAATGACAAGGAAGAAAAGATAACAAGCTTGAAATTAATAACAGAGAGAGATTTTATGTGCTCAAATTTGTCCTCCTCCTCCTCCTCCTCCTCCTCCTCCTCTTGGTAGTAATGGTGGTAAATTTGCTGTTGTCATCGGTAGTAGAAGTAGTAGTAGTAGTAGTAGTAGTAGTAGTGGTGGTAGTAGAAGAAAAGTTTTGTAGAAGAGAGAAATAGAGAGAAGAAAGAAGAAGAAGGGAAAAGAGGTAAAAACAAAAAGGAAGACAAAGAAGATAGGAAGAAAGAGATAAAGAAGGAAAAACTATAGATAAAGAAGGAAGAAAGAAATAGAGAAGAAAGAAGAAGAAAGAAACAAGAAAAAAAAGATAGAAAAAAAGAAGAAAAATAATACACAAAAAATAAATAAGGAGGAGGAGGAGGAGGAAAGCAAAACAGTAATAGTGGTGATGATAGTGGTGATGATGATGGTGGTGATGATGGTGGTGGTGATGAAGGTAGGAATAACAATAGAAAATACCGGAGTTACAATCGTAGTGGTGTTACTCAAGCTGGTGGTGGTAGTGGTGGTGGTGGTGATGGTGGATGTGGTGGTGGTGGTGGTGGTGATGGTGGAGGTGGTGGAGGTGGGCAGCGATAGAACAGGTAACACGTCCTTAGCGTTATCTACCTGTTTGTCGCACCTGGCTGAAGAGGGGTGGGTGGGAGGGGGGTAAGGGAGGGGAGGAGGAGGGGGAGAGGGAGGGTACTTAGGTAGCTGGTGATGTCACATAAGGGAGGAAAGGAAGGAGAGAAGGGAGGGAATGAAGAGGAAGAGAAGGAAGGGGAGGAAAGAAGGGAGAGAAGGGGAGAAAGAAGGTAGGGAATGAAGAGGAGGAAAGGGAGGAAAGGGGGAAGAGAAGGAGATAAAAGAAGGGAGGGAATGAAGAGGGAGAGAAGGAAGGGGAGGAAAGAAGGGAGAGAAGGAGAGAAAGAATTGAGGGAATGAAAAGGAAGAGGAGGAAAGGGTGAAGAGAAGGAGAGAAAAGAAGGGAGGGAATGAAGAGAAAGAGGAAGAAGGGAGGGAATGAAGAGGAAGAGGAAGAAGAGGAGGAAAAGAGGAAGAGAAGGAGAGAAAGAAGGGAGGGAATGAAGAGGAAGAGAAGGAAGGGGAGGAAAGGAGGAAGAGAAGGAGGAAAGAAACCAAGAGGAGGAAGAGAAGGAAGCGGAGGAAAGGAGGAAGAGAGGGAGAGAAAGAATGGAGGGAATGAAGAGGAAGGAAAGGAAGGGGAGGAAGGAATAAAGATGGGAAGAAGAAGAAGAAGAGGAAGAAGAAGAAGATAAAAAAAGAAAAACGAAGCAAGAAATAAACAGAAATGAGTCGAAAGAGAAAATAAATAATGATGAAATTGGAAAAGAGGAAGAAGAAGAGGAGGAGGAGGAGGAGGAGGAGGAGAAGCAGGAAGCGAAAAGAGATGAGATGGTCAGTGTTATTACAAGAGTCGAACCAGAGGAGGAGGAGGAGGAGGAGGAGGAGGAGGAGGAGGAGGAGGAGGAGGAGGAGGCGCCCCAGGGAGGAACAAGAAAGGAGGAGATGACCGGAGCCTTTGATGAATGCCCGTGATGTGGAGGATAATGAGGAGGAGGATGAGGAGGAGGAGGAGGAGGAGGAGGAGGAGGAGGAGGAGGTAAGTTGGAAGTGGGAAGTGAAGAATGGCAAATATGGAACAATAAATAAAAGGAGAATAGAGGGAGGAGGAGGAGGAGGAGGAGGAGGAGGAGGAGGAGGAGGAGGTAATCAAAGGAAGAATTTCTATACGTGTTTAGAACTTGTTTATGTCTCTCTCTCTCTCTCTCTCTCTCTCTCTCTCTCTCTCTCTCGGGGGTCAGGTCACAGGAGGGTCAAGAATGGCAGTCACTTGAGAGGTCACAGCTGCTGAGGAAGAGGAAGAGGAAGAGGAGGAGGAGGAGGAGGAGGAGGACATATGACTCCTAAGAATTATATTGGTGTTCTTTTCTCCTCTCTCTCTTCCGTCTCCTCCTCCTCCTCCTCCTCCTCTTCTTCTTCCTCCTCCTCTTTTTCTCTCCTCTCTTTCTCCTCTTCCTTCTTGAGTTACCGTGGAAGGAGTGAAAGAAAACGGGGCGTGCAATTGAAAGGGTTGACTTAACAAAAAATGAAGGAAAGGAAGGAAGGAAGGAAGGAGAGGGAAGAGAAGGAAAAGAAAGGGAAACAGAAGGAGAGGGAGAGAGAGAAAAGAACAGATGGTGGAAGAAGGAAATGGAACACAGGAAGAGGAAGAGGAGGAAGAGGAAGAAGAGAGGAGGAACAATGAGAAGGAGTTTGAGGGAAGAAGAACAACAGGGGAAGGAAGAGGAAGGACAAAGAGGAGGAAGAGGAGAAACAAAGAGGAAGAGGAGGAGGAGGAGGAGGTGTTGGGTGACCTATTATGACCGTCAAGAGAGAGAGAGATAGAGAGAGAGAGACCGACACCGACCTGACCCCATCCCCCCGTGACCTCCTGCTGGTGACCTTATGTTGACCTCTGCTATCCTCTCGCGACTAGAAGGAGAGAGGTCAAGTCAGGTCATTGGTCACAGCGGAGTCAGGTCGCAGAAAGGGAACTCGCTAAAAGGTGACCTCGTATAACTCTTACCTGTTAATTAGAAGGTCAGCAAGGGCAGGTAATCACGCGGTCTAGAGTTAATTACAGGTGTTTGGAGGTCAGGTGAATGCTTGATTGTTTTACCTTTGTTGTTGTTGTTATTATTATTATTATTATTATTATTATTATTATTATTATTATTATTATTGTTGTTGTTGTTGTTGTTGTAGAAGGCGTAAGAGGAGGAGGAGGAGAGAGAGAGAGGAAGAGGAGGGAGATGAAAGAGGAGAAAGGAAGAGTGAGGAAAGAGGAGAGGAAAGAGGAGAAGGGAGGGAAGGAGGGAAGGAAAGGAGAAAAAATTGACCTCACTCGACAAACAGAACTTCATTAATATTAGTTTTGGGGGACTTCTCTTCCTCCTCCTCCTCCTCCTCCTTTTCTTCTCATTTTCTTCTCCCTTTCCTTGTTTGTTTATGTATTTCTCTTCTTTTTCTCCTCCTCCTCCTCCTCCTCCTCCTCCATAAGAACGTTGGAGTCTGCAAGAGTACAAGGCAGCTCCTTTGACCCTAAGCTCCCGTGTATCTACCCCCACCTAATATCGCTGTCCATGAATTTATCTAATCTATTTTTTTTTAATGTGACAATTGTATTGGCACTCACCACATGACTACTAAGCCTATTCCACTCATCCACCACTCTGTTAGTAAGGAAAATTTTGCCTATGTCCCTGTTGAATCTGAATTTATCCAGTTTAAACCCATTACTTCGTGTCCTACCCGGTTCTCTTACCAACAGAACCTTATGAATATCCCCCTTATTAAAGCCCTTCATCCATTTATAAGCCTCGATCATGTCTCCACGCACCCTTCGTCTTTCTAGAGAATGCAAGTTTAACTGTTTGAGTCTTTCCTCGTATGGCAAGTTTCTCAACCCCTGAATCATCTCAGTCATCCTCCTCTGCACTGATTCTAACACCTTGATATCCATTCTATAGTAAGGTGACCAGAACTGAACCGCATAGTCAAGATGAGGTCTAACTAATGCTAAATATAGTTTGAGGAAGACTTCGGCGCTTCTGTTGCTTACGCTCCTTGAAATAAATCCCAGTACCCTGTTTGCTCGATTTCTAACTTTTTTTTTTTTTTTTTACGACAAAGGAGACAGCTCAAGGGCACAAAAAAAGGAAACAATAATAAAAAAAAAAGCCCGCTACTCGCTGCTCCTACAAAAATCAAAAGAGGTTGCCGAAAGAGAGGTCAATTTCGGAACGGATATCAGAGCTCACTAAGACCCCTAAATCCCTCTCGCACCCAGACCTGCTTATGAGAGTGTCATTTAAGCAATAGTTATGTTCTTCATGTTCTTCCTCTTCTTCCTCCTCCTCTTCCTCCTCTTCCCCTCTCTACCCTCAGGGCCTCGATGGCGCAGTAGGCAGCGCGTCAGTCTCATAATCTGAAGGTCGTGAGTTCGATCCTCACTCGGGGCAGGAACATTTTTGAGTTATTTTTTTTTTCGGAGCTCAAAAACGTTTATCAATTTAGGGCCGAACGTTTTTTTTTTTAGTTTGTTCTCTCCTTCTCTCCCCCTCTTTTTCTTCTCTTTTTTCTCCCTTTCTATTTTCTCTCCCTAGCTATTTTCTCTCCCTTTTTATTTTCTCTCCCTTTCTGGCGCCTGCTTTTTACTCTTTCAGGTTTGTTGTTGTTGTTGTTGTTGTTCTTCTTCTTCTTCATCTTCTTCTTCTTCTTCTTCTTCTTCTTCTTCTTCTTCTTCTTCTTCTTCTTCTTCTTCTTCTTCTTCTTCTTCTTCTTCTTATTTCCTTCTCCCTTCCTTTCTTGTACGATTGTGTAGCTATTTTCTCTTATTTCTCTCCTCCTCCTCCTCCTCCTCCTGCCCCCAAAGAGGATCAACATGGCTCCAAACACCTTTCCCTCCTCCTAATCCTCCTTAAGACTATTCGATTCCCTTTATCCCTGAAATATTTACCTTGTTATTCTCTCCCTCTCCCTCACTTAAATCCTCCTCTCCCTTCTCTCCCCAAACAGTTTCTCTCCCTCCCTTCCCTCCCTCCCTTTCCTCCTCCCTGAACCCTTTCTCTCCCTTTCAAATTCCTTTCTCTAACCCTCTCTGCCTACCTCTTAATTTCTCTCCCTTTCTTCCTTTCCTCCCTTTTCTCCTACTGTTCTTTCTTCCCTTCCCTCCTCTCCTCCCTATCTCCTCCCTCCCTCTCTCTCCCTTTCTTTCTCCCTCCCTTTCTTCCTTTCTTTCTCTCCCTCTTTTGTGTCTCAATTTATCCAAAAACAGAAACCCAACTCTACTGTGTGTGTGTGTGTGTGTGTGTGTGTGTGTGTGTGTGTGTGTGTGTGTGTGTTTGTTAAGTGACTTTTGACCGTGTTTGTGTCGCCTTCCTGTTTGTTTGTGAGTCTGTTTGTGTGTGTGTGTGTGTGTGTGTGTGTGTGTGTGTGTGTGTGTGTGTGTGTGTGTGTGTGTGTGTGTGTGTGTGTGTGTGTGTGTGTGTTTTGATTTCACTATTTTCTTGACTCTCTCTCTCTCTCTCTCTCTCTCTCTCTCTCTCAAAAAAAGAGAGAGAGAGAGAGAGAGAGAGAGTAAATGACAGGTAAGAAAATGATCCTTTAATTCTAGTGTGAAGGAAGGAGGAGAGAAGGAGTGAAGGGAGGGAGGGAGGGAGGGAGGGAAGAAGGAGGAAGGGAAGGAGGGAGAGATGGAGGGATGGAGGAAGAATGATGAGGAAAAAATGGAGGAAAATGGCCCGTGAAAAATGATGATTATGATGATGATGATGACGAGAAAGAATGAAAGAAAGAAAGAAAGAAAGAAAGAAAGAAAGAAAGAAAGTAAAGAAGGAAGGAATAAAGAAAGAAAGAAAAAAGAAACGAAGAAAGGGAGGAATGAGGGAAGAAAGAAAGAAAGAAAGAAAGAAATGAAGGAAGAAAGGAAGGAAGGGAGGAATGATGGAAGAAAGAAAGAAAGAAAGAAATGAAGGAAGAAAGGAAGGAAGGGAGGAAGAAAGAAAGAAAGAAAGAAAGAAAGGAAGGAAGGAATGATGGAAGAAAGAAAGGAAGGGAGGAATGATGGAAGAAAGAAAGAAAGAAAGAAAGAAATGAAGGAAGAAAGGAAGGGAGGAAGAAAGAAAGAAAGAAAGAAAGAAAGAAAAGAAGGAAGAAAGGAAGAAAAAAAAGGAAGAAAAAAAGAAAGAAAAAGAAAAAAAGAAAAAAGGAAATTGACGAATATGAAAATAATAATCTATCATCTTCTTCTCCCTTCCCTCTCTTCTCCCTTCCTCCCTTCTCCCTTCCCTTACCCTAATAGGCAGGACAGGCCGCGTAACATCCATTGGGTAATTGCCTAAGTGAAGGTCATTATCAGAATATTACACCTTACCTTGCCTTACCTTACCTTACCTAACCTTACCTTACCTTACCTTACCTTACCTTACCTTACCTAACCTTACCTTACCTTACCTTACCTTACCTTACCTTACCTTACCTTACCTTACCTTACCTTGCCTTGCCTTACCTTACCTTACCTTACCTTACCTTACCTTACCTTACCTTACCTTGCCTTGCCTTACCTTACCTTGCCTTGCCTTGCCTTGCCTTACCTAACCTAACCTTACCTTGCCTTGCCTTACCTAACCTAACCTTACCTTGCCTTGCCTTGCCTTATCTTATCTTACCTTACCTTACCTTACCTTACCTTCCCTTCCCTTGCCTTCCCTCCCTTCCTTTCCATTCCCTTCCCATCCCTTCCCTTCCCTTCCCTTCCCTTCCCTTCCCTTTCCTTCCCTTCCCTTCCCTTTCTCTCTTTTTTCTTTCCTTTCTTCCTCCCTTCTTTTCTTTCCTCCCTCCTTTTTCATTTACTTTCCTTCTCTTTATCTCCCTTTTCTTCCCTATTCTCCCTTCTTCCATTCCCTCCCTTTCTCCCTACTTTTCCTTCTCTATCATCTTTTTCGTTATCTCTTCATCTTCTTTGTTTATCTCCCTTATCTCTTCTCCCTCTTATCTTCCTCCCTCTCCCTCTCTCACCCTCCCTCTAATCTCCCTTAATCTTATCTCTACTTTTCTTCCTTTTATCTGCTCTTCCCTCCCTTCCTTTCCCTCCCTTCCTCCTTTTCTCTCTCCCTTCTTCTGTCTTGATACTTTCTTCTCCTCCCTTCCCCTCCCTTCCCTTCTTCCTCCCTCCCTTCTTCCTTTCCTCCCTTCTTCCCTCCCTCCTTCACTTCCCTTCCTTCCCTTTGGCATTTTTTCTGTAATTTCTATAATAATTCTTCCCTGTGTGTGTGTGTGTGTGTGTGTGTGTGTGTGTGTGTGTGTGTGTGTGTGTGTGTTTTGCAGACCCCGCCATTACTGTCAACGTACACTCTCTCTCTCTCTCTCTCTCTCTCATCCGTAGATAATAGTGTGAAATCTCTCCTCTTCCTCCTTCTCCTCCTCCTCCTCCTCCTCCTCCTCCTCCTCCATCAATAATAGAAAGAAAATAATAATAACAGTAATGACAGGTGTGAGCCGAGTAGCGCCGCGTGCCGGGCCAGGTAAGGGCAGGTGGTACAAGGGGTTCGAGCCGTCTGTCTCTCGTCACCCGTCATAAGGGATCGAATGCCACTTAAAGAGGATCAGGGTGTCACGGATAAGGGGTTGGATCCTCTTTGTTGATTTTTTGGGTTTTTGTTGCTGTTGTTGTTTATGATTTTTTGTTTTTGTTTTTGTTTGTTTGTTATTAAGTGAGTTTTCTTTCAATTTTCTTTCTTTCTTTCGTTTTCTTCTCATTTCTTTCTTTTTTTTTACTTTATTTTCCTTTGCTATTTCTCTTTCTTTCTTTCTTTTTTTCTTTCTTTCTTTCTCTTCTCATTTCTTTCTTTTTACTTTATTTTCCTTTGCTATTTCTCTTTCTTTCTTTCTTCTCTTCTCCTGTTTCCTCTCATTTTCTTCCTCTTTTTCTCTTTATTTCTTGATTTAGTAAGTTTTTGTTCACATTATTATTCTCTCTCTCTCTCTCTCTCTCTCTCTCTCTCTCTCTCTCTCTCTCTCTCTCTCTCTCTCTCTCTCTCTCTCTCTCTCTCTCTCTCTCTCTCTCTCTCTCACCTGTGACTTACCTGCGCGGAGGATCTCACACCCTTAGCTGTCCCTTAATTAGACTTCTCAGGTAATTTCATGACCGATCGCAGGTATTTCTCACTGATTAGGGACACTTCAGGGCCTGGGGGAAGGGGGGAGAGGGGGGAGGAGAAAGAGAGGCAGTGTGTTATGTGTGAGAGAGAGGGAGAGAGGGAGAGGAGGGGGGGAGAGAAAGAGAGGGAGGAGAGGGAGAGAAGGTAAGGAAAGATTGTAAGAAGGAGAGAAAGGAAGAAAAAACGAGAGAAAATGTAAGGAAAGAGAGATAGGTAGATAGATAGATAGATAAAGAGAGAGAGAGAGAGAGAGAGAGAGAGAGCTCAGACATACCGAAACACACACACACACACACACACACACACACACACACACACACACACACACACACACACACACACACACGCCGGAACAAACACAATAATTACCATCACAATCCGACAGACAGACAAACGATAATGAAGATAATGAGCCTGATAATGAGGGAAGGTGACTCCATACAACTGTACAGGTGATAATGACAGGTAAAGAGGTGATGATGGGGTTAATGAGGGGGTCTAATTACCTGATCAAATTACCTGGTGAGTCTAATTGTTTATCTGTTGTCAGTCTCCAGGTAGGTCAGGTAAGGTTAGGTAAGGTAAGGTAAGGTAGGGTAGGGTAGGGTAGATTATGTTAGGTTAGGTAAGGTAAGGTAAGGTAGGGTAGGGTAGGGTAGATTATGTTAGGTTCGGTAAGGTCAGGTAAGGTAAGTTGGGTTAGGTTAGGTTAGGGTAGGGTAGGGTTGGGTAAGATTGGGTAAGGTAGGATAGGGTAGGGTAGGGTAGGATAGGGTAAGGTAAGGTAAGGTAAGGTAAGGTAAGGTAGGGTAAGGTAGGTTAGGTAAGGTTAGGTAAGGTTAGGTTAGGTTAGGTTAGGTTAGGGAAGGGTAGGGTAGGGTAGGTTAGGTTAGGTTTGGTTAGTGTATGAGGAGGAGGAGGAAGAGGAGGAAGAGAAACAAGAATGAAATGACAGGAAGGGAGGGAAAAGAAGACTGGAGAGAAAGGAAACTGGAGGAGGAGGAAAGGAGAAAAGGTAGAGAAGGAAAAGGTGGAGGAAAGAAATGTATGGATGAAGGAAAGGAAAAGAGGGAGAGAAGAAGAAAGGGAGGGAAAGGAAATGATGGAAGAGAAGAAGAATGGAGAGAATGGAGAGAAAGGAAACTGGAGGAAAAGAGGAGGAAGAGGAGGAGGAGGCAGGGTATATATAAAAGCCGTGATATATGGGTAAAGGGGAGGACTTGGGTAAAGGGGAGGGAAGGAAGGGAAGGGAAGGGAAGGGGAGGGGGGGAGGGTCATAAAATTTGGGGGGGAAGGGGTTGTGTGTGTGTGTGTGTGTATGTGTGTAATTAGTTATACCCTGGGGGGGGCACGGGGGGAGGGGAAGGGAGGGGAGGGAAAAAGGGGGGGGGGGGTATTTGATGTTTGCTTAGTGTTGTTGTTGTTGTTGTTGTTGTTGTTTTTCTTCTTCTTTTTCTTTCTGTTTTTCTTCTTGTTCCTCTTTTTCTACTGCTTTTCTTTCGTCTTCCTCCTCCTCCTCCTCCTTTTCCTCTTCCTCTGTCCTATCATCTTCTTAGACTTCTGATTCTTCCTCTTCATCTTCCTCTTCCTCTTCCTCTTCCTCCTCCTCCTCCTCCTACTCCTACAATCCTTTTCTTTTTTTCGTTTTCCTCCTCCTTGTCTTCCTCCTCCTCCTCCTCCTCCTTTCTTTCTCGTTCTTCTCGTTCTTTTCTTCTTCTTCCTCCCTCCTCCACCTCCTCCTCCTCCTTGTCTTCCTCCTCCTCCTCCTCCTTTCTTTCTCGTTCTTCTCGTTCTTTTCTTCTTCTTCCTCCCTCCTCCACCTCCTCCTCCTCCTCCTCCTCCTCCTCCTCCTCCTCCTCGTCCATCAGGGGTCACTCACACAGCGTAATAAGGGGGAAGGAGGTATTAGCATTTTCACCCTTCATTCTATTTACATTTTACAATTGAAGGGAAAGACTTGAGGCCTGTCGCTCGAGATGGCCCTCCCGACATAGGCCTAATGGGATTTGTTTTTTTTTTCTTTTTTTTTTTTCTTATTGTTGTTTTCTTGTTTGTTATTGTTTTGTTATTGTTTTGTTATTATGTTATGTTGTTATGTTCTTATGTTCTTATGGCCCTCCCGACATAGGCCTATTGGGATTTCTGTTTTTTTTTCTTGTTATTTTCTTGTTTATTTTCTTGTTTTGTTATTTTTTTTTTTTTTTTGGGTGTTGTTGTTTTGTTTATCTTATTTTCTCCTCCTTCTTCTTCCTCCTCCTTCTCTTCTTCTTCTTCTTCTTCTTCTTCTTCTTCCTCTTCCTCCAGTTTCCTTTTTCTAACTTCTTCTCTTCCTTTCTCTCCATTCTTAGTTCTCCTCCTCCTCCTCCTCTTCTTCTCTCCTCTCCTCCTCCTCTTCCTCTTCCTTCTCCTCCTCCTCTCCTTTTCTTCTCTCCTCTCCTCGAGTTTCCTTTCTCTCTCTTCTTCTCTTTCCTCCTCCTTTTCTTTCCCTCCATTCTTAGTTCTCCTCCTCCTCCTCCTCCTCCTCCTCCTCCTCCATTATCCCTCGGTTACCATCCTCCTCTTCTACCTCTTATGCAAATTTTAATTACGTGCTGAAATACCTGTTTAAAATGTAATTATTGTCATTATTAATGTTGTTGTTGTTGTTGTTGTTGTTGTTGTTGTTGTTGTGAAGTAAAGTAATTGTGTTTTTGGGGGAAAGGAAAAAAAAAGAAAAGTTGGAAGAAGGAAAGAAAGTTGAGAATAAGAGAAGGAAGGAAGGAAGGAAGGAAGGAAAAGTTAAAAGTAGTAGTAGTAGTAGTAGTAGTAGTAGTAGTTGAAGTAGATTAAATTTGGTGTCTAGTGTGTAATTTTATCTCTCACACACACACACACACACACACACACACACACACACACACACACACACACACACACACAATGCCTCGTTTTCTGGGTGTCACTCCACAATGTCACGGCCCCCCCTGCCCCCCCCTCCTCCCTCACCCCCTTCCTCCTTCCCTTCCCCCCTTTTCCTTCTCCTTCCCTCCTCCTCTACTTTCTCTCTCTCCTTCCTTCCTTCTCTTCGTTTTTCTCTCTCTCTCTCTCTCTCTCTCTCTCTCTCTCTCTCTCTCTCTCTCTCTCTCTCTCTCTCTCTCTCTCTCTCTCTCTCTCTCTCTCTCTCTCTCTCTCTCTCTCTCTCTCTCTTCTTTCCTTCCTTCATGTTATTTCTCTCCTTCATTATCTCCTTTCCTCCTCTTCCTCCTCTTCCTCTTCCTCCCCCTCCTCCTCCTTCCTCCTTCCTTCCTCCTCTACTTTCTCTCTCCTTCCTTTTCTTCACTTGTTCCTTCCTTCTTTTCTCCTTTCATGTAATTTCTTTCCTCCATTACCTCCTCCTCCTCCTCCTCCTCCTCCTCGGTTACCTAATTTACCTCCCCTATCTTCCTAATCCACTTCCCTTCCTCCCTGCATCTCCCTCCCCACCTCCCCTTCCCTTCCCTTCCCTCCCCTCCCCATCTCCCCTTCCCATCCCTCCCCTTCCCTTCCCTTCCCTTCCCTTCCCTTCCCTTCCCTTCCCTCCCCATCTCCCCTTCCCTACCCTTCCCTTCTCTTCCCTTCTCCCCTTCCCTCCCCATCTCCCCTTCCCTTGTCAACATCCCCACGTGTCACTCCTCACTTCACCCCATTACTCCCCTTCTCAATTACACTTCCCTTCCCTTCCCTTCCCTTCCCTTCCCTTCCTTCCCTTCCTCTCTCTCTTCCCCTCTCTCTCTCTCTCTCTCTCTCTCTCTCTCTCTCTCTCTCTCTCTCTCTCTCTCTCTCTCTCTCTCTCTCACACACACACACACACACCCCTCTCTCCTCCCCCACCCCCATACCCTCCCCTCCTCATTCCTCCCCCCCTACACAAGCTGAGTCACGCCCTGGAAAATCATGCAATTAGGCCTATGGGAGGGGACGTTGTGGTACCCGGCGTTCGAGCCCCGTAGGCAGAACGCGCGGGCCGCCGGCGGGGAGGTAGGCTGAGGGTGAAGTCAAGGGCAAGGGCGGAGAGTAAGGGTAGGATGGGAAGAAGGTTGGGGGAGGTGAAGGTAGGGTAGGGAAGGTTAGGCAAGGGAGGTTAGGGTTTGGGTAAGTTAAGGGCAAGGGCGTAGAGTAAGGGTAGGAGGGTAAGAAGGTTGGGGGAGGTGAAGGTAGGAAAGGGAAGGATAGGTAAGGGAGGTTAGGTAAGGTTAGGTTAAGGGCAAAGTCGTAGGGTAAGGGTAGGGAGAGAAGGGTAGGTTGGGGAAGGTAAAGATAAGTTAGGGGAGGTTAGGTAAGGTTAGGTTAGACTGGGGGTGAAGTCAAGGGCAAGGAGCGTTGGGTAAGGGTAGTAGGGAAGGGAAGGATAAGTAAGGGAGGTTAGGGAAAGGAGGTTAGGTCAGGTTAGGTAAGGTTAGGAAGAGAAGGATAGGGTAGGGAAAGTTAAATTAGGTTAGGGTATTAGAAGTTAGGTAAGGTTGGGGTAGGCTGAAGGTAGTGACGGTGAGGTTAGGGTAAGTAAGGTAAGGTAGGAAGGTAAGGTCCTGTTGACGTGTCCTGGGGCGGGGCAGGGCGGGGCGGGGCAGACGGGGCAGCAGACACCAGCACACGCAGCCCCGTCCCAGGGTGGTGTTTAAGGAGCAAATAAGCACCTGGGTAACACCTGGGGGGGGGTAATTACTGCGACCTTGTCCTTGGGCGGGGGGGGGGCGGGGGGCGGCGGGGGGGCGGGGGGGGGAACACCTGCCTGACGGAGACCTGACACGTGGGAGGAGGAGACGGGCGCTGCGACCATGGGCGATGTGGCTTATGAGGAAGAGGAAGAAGAGGAGGAAGAGGAGGAAGAATGAGGAAGAGGAAGGGAGAGAAAGAAGAAAGGAAGGTGAGGGAGAAAGAGGAGTAGGAAGGAGGGAGAGAGTCATGAGAGGAAGGAGAGAAGGGAACTGAGGAAAAAAAGAGGAGTATGATTTTTTTTTTTTTTTTTTTTTACGTGTACGCCTATAGCGCCGGTAGGCTTTTTCTTGAGGGGCCTAGACGGTATAGTCGGCACCAGCCCTTCATGGCGCAGGCAAGTGTTTATAGTGGCGCCATCTTCTCTTGAATAAGGGAGAAGAAGGGAGGTAAGGGAGAAAGAGAAGCAGGAATGAGGGAGAGAAAGGAGGAAAGGGAGAAAGAGCTGTAAGAATAAGGGAGAAGAAGGGAGGGGAGGGAGAGGACGGAGAAGAACTTTTACCTTTCCCTTCCTTCCTTCCTTCTTTATTTTTTTTTTCCTTCATTTCTTCCTTCTTATCTTTCCTCCGCTTCTCTTGTTCCTTCCTATCTTCCTTCCTTCCTTCCTTCCCTCCTTCCTTCCTTTCTTCATTCCATCCCTCCTTCCTTCCTTCCTTATTTCCTTCCTTCCATCCATCCTTCATTCCTTCCTTCCTTCCATCCCTCCTTCCTTCCTTCCATCCCTCCTTCCTTCCATCCCTTCTTCTTTCCTTCCTTCCTTTCATCCCTCCTTCCTTCCTTCCATCCCTCCTTCCTACCTTCCATCCCTCCTTCCTTGCTTCCATCCTTCCCTCCTTCCTTCTCTCCTCAAATCAACACTCCACAACACTTGACAACACAGGCCCAGCAGCACACATAGGCCTGGCAACACCTCCGCGGCACACTCACCTGGCGGGGCTCACCTGGTCGTAATTAATGGTCCTCTTAAAGGCAGAAACATCGGCCTAATGTCTTGGTTATGGTCCGCCACGCAAGGCTCAAGGCGATCCAGTTAATGAAGCTTTGTTGCCCTTCCATACCCCTCCATTTACCCCTTCCCTTCCTTTCCCATCCTTCTATACTCACTTTGCTTCCCTTTCCTGTATCTCTCTCTCCTGTTCTTCCCTTCTTTTCCCTTCCTTTTCTTTTCTATCGTCTATTATTCCCTATTTTCCATTCCCTTCCCTTTCCTTCCCTTCCTTTCCCTTCTTTTCCTTTCTCATTTTTCACTTTCTTTTCTTGTATTCTTTTCCATTCCCTTCTTTTCCCTTCCTTTCCTACCCTCTGTTTTCCCTTCCTTTCCCTTCCCTTCCCTTCCCTTCCCTTCCCTTCCCTTCCCTTCCTTTCCTTTCCCACCCTCTATTTACCCTTCCCTTCCCTTCCCTTCCCTTCCCCTCCCTTCCCACGATCTATTTTCCCTTCCCTTCCCTTCCCTTCCTTTCCCTTTACCCTTCACTTAGTTTCTCCCTTCATTTTATCCTTCCTTCCTTCCTTCCTCTTCCCTCAATCTTTCTTCCTCTTCCTCTTTATCCTTCTTCCTCCATCTTCCTCCTCCTCCTCCTCCTCCTCCTCCTCCGTCTTAGGCCTGTTGTGCTCCTCCTAACTAAAGGGTGTTGGATCCTACAT
>NC_066567.1:759756-762256 GCF_024679095.1 Eriocheir sinensis | reverse complement strand
AGATTTACTCAATCCGTCAGCCGTGGGAGTGGCTTGCGGGAAGGGTTAAAGCACTACTGAACGTACTCGTGGATGCGTTCAGTTCACTTCCGACGCAGCAAAGTGACGGTCAATGCGATTTTTAAAGGAATTGATTGCTTCCGCACTAACCACTCCTGCAGGAAGGCTGTTTCAGTGGCGGACGACTCTATTCGCAAAGTAACTCCTGCTGATATCCGTAAAGCCTCCTTGAATTGTTTTACCGTTGTTTCTGTTCGCGGGTTGAATGTTAGCGTGAAGAGTTCGGGGTGATCAACGTTGCTGAGCTTGTTGAGGTACTTGAAGACTTGTATCATGTCTCCCCGCAGTCATCTCTTTTCCAACGTGATTAGGGTTTTGGTCTACTTAATTCTTCTTCATCTTCTTTCTCCTCCTCCTCCTCCTCCTCCTCCTCCTCCTAATGAAGACCGCCACACACACACTTGAGGTTGGGAGGTCACGAGGAGAGAGAGAGATAGTGAGATAGTGACCCCCCTCTCTCTCTCTCTCACTCTCGCTCTCGCTCTCTCATTTTGTTTTTTCCTTTAATAGTTCTTTTCTTTCCTATTTTGTCTTTTTATTTATTATTTTGTGTTTTTTTCCTCTCTCTCCTTTCTCTCCTTCTCTCTCTCTCTCTCTCTCTCTCTCTCTCTCTCTCTCTCTCTCTCTCTCTCTCTCTCTCTCTCTCTCTCTCTCTCTCTCTCTCTCTCTCTCTCACTTTCAACCTTCAGCCTTTGACAAATCGAAACATTAATTTTAGCGAAGATAGCATCAGATTTAGCATGAGAGAGAGAGAGAAGAAAACAACAAGAGAAGGGGTTCGATACCATCTGTGGGCCACCTCGATCGTATCTCCTGTCTCACCTGGAGGAGGGAGGGAGGAAGGAGGAAGGGAGGGAGGGAGGGAGGGAGGGAAGGAGGGAAGAAGGGAAGGCAGTAAAGAGGGTGGTCGCTTGAGTTCTTTGAAAGGGAAGGAAGAAGAAGAAGAAAAAGAAGAAGAAGAAGAAGATAAGAAGGGTAAGGACACGTAAGTAAGTGAAGAAGAAGAAGAAAAGGAAGAAGAAGAAGAAGAAGAAAACAAGACGAAAACAACAACAAAACAATAATTATGAAAACGAAAAAGAGAGAGAAGAAAGAAAGAAAGAAAGAAAAGAAAGAAAGGGAAGAAAATGAAGACAGGAGAAGAACATAAGAAAAAAGAAAGGAGAGAAAGAAAGAAAAGGGTGTGGCTTCAAGAGAGAGAGAGAGAGAGAGAGAGGGCAGTTCAAACCCTGGTCCACTTAAGATCAATTTGAGTTCCCATTATGAAGCTCGGCGCCGCAGGTTCGTAAATTAGAGAAAAATCTCTTAAGTTCTGGCATCGTCATAGACCCTCGAAGGACGCGCCAAAAGGTATCGATCAGTTTCTTTGACTTTCGTTCACTTATGATTATTTAATTTTTTTCGATTTTTTTTCATAAGTATTTTCGAAGTAGTAGTTGTAGTAGTAGTAGTAGTAGTAGTAGTAGTAGTAGTAGTAGTGGTTGTTGTTGTTGTTGTTTTCTGTTATGATTCTCTCTCTCTCTCTCTCTCTCTCTCTCTCTCTCTCTCTCTCTCTCTCTCTCTCTCTCTCTCTCTCTCTCTCTCTCTCTCTCTAATTGGTCTCCTTATCGCCTTGGTCACGTGATTGCTTTAATTATACCTCCTCCTCCTCCTCCTCCTCCTCCTCCTCTTCCTCCTCTTCCTCCTCTTTCTCTTCCTCTATTTCCTTTCCTTTCTTTCGTCTTTCCTTCTTTTTCCTTTTCTCCTCCTCCTCCTCCTCCTCCTCCTCCTCCTCGAAAACAACTCAATATAAACATATCACAGATTTTAAGACGATTTTAAGGATAAGCTATTTTGGGTTCATCTTAAGGGGATTAAGGGAGGAGGAGGAGGAGGAGGAGGAGGAGGAGGAGGAGGTGAAGGGGAGGAAGAAAAACATAATAGGTAAGGAAACGGAGAAGAAAAATGAAGAAGAAAAAAGATGGAAAATTTGAAAGAAAGAAAAAGAAAAAAAGAAAATAAAGAAAGAAAAGAAAGAAAATGGAAGGAAGGGAAGAATAAGGATTGAAAGGATAGAAAGTAAGGAAGGAAAGGGAAGGGAAGGGAAGAAAGGGAAGTGAATGAATGAAGGAGAAGGAAGAAAGAAGAAGAAGAAGAAAAAGAAGAAGAAGAAAACGAGAAGAAAAAAACAACAACAGGAAACAGATAAGAACAGAAGGATTAGGATAGGAGTTGTAGGATGCAAGGAGAAGGCGTAGGATAAGGTGTAGGATACGGTCTAGGATATATAGGACTTCCACAGTAAAATTAGACATAGGAGAAGAGAGAAGGATACAGGGGATAGGATAGGAGTGATAGGGTGCTGGAATGAGGCGTAGGATAAGGTGTAGGATACGGTCTAGGATGCATAGGACTCCCACAGTAAAAATAGACATAGGAGAAGAGAGAAGGATACAACGGG
>NC_066567.1:747256-749756 GCF_024679095.1 Eriocheir sinensis | reverse complement strand
CCCTCCCTTTCTCTCTCTTTTCCTCTTTTTTTGGCACTGCATTACTCTCTCTCTCTCTCTCTCTCTCTCTCTCTCTCTCTCTCTCTCTCTCTCTCTCTCTCTCTCTCTCTCTCTCTCTCTCTCTCTCTCTCTCTCTCTCTCGTTTTCTTTTATTTTTTTTTTATTTTTTACTTTTTTTGGTTTTGAGGGAAAATGGAAAGACGGGTTACCTCCTCCTCCTCCTCATCTTCCTCCTCTTCCTCCTCCTCCTCCTCTTCCTCCTCCTCTTCCTTATCTAACTATTCTCAATCTCTTTCTTCCTCTTTCCCTAATCCGAACTCTCAATCTCTCCTCCTCCTCCTCCTCCTCCTCCTCCTCCTCCTCCTCCTCCTCCTCCTCCTCCTCTATTGAGTGTCAATGGCGGTGGCTTGAATCGGAATTGATGGACGGAAAAGGGAGGAAAAGAAGGAAGGAAGGGAGGGAGAAGGGAGGGAAGGAGGGAGAGACGGGAGGGAAGATCTTTTTTTCTCTCTCTCCTCTCATCTTTGTGAATGCCTGCATCTGGAGGAGAAGGAGGAGGAAGAGGAGGAGGAGGAGCAGGAGGAGGAGGAGGAGGAGGAGGAGGAAGAAGAGGAAAAGAAGACGAACACAAGGATGAGTAAGAAGAAAGAAAGGAAGGAGAGAGAGAGAGAGTTTTTGTATGTTTTTTTTCCTTAATCTCCCTCTTGACAACTAAAAGGGAGACATATTTAAAGGGACCGCGGTGTGTGTGTGTGTGTGTGTGTGTGTGTGTGTGTGTGTGTGTGTGTGTGTGTGTACGTTAATGAACTCTTCTATAAGACTCACATGACCTTTTTCTCCCTTTTTCTTCTTCTTCCTTTTATCATTTATTCTCCCTTCTCCCTTTCTTTCCTCCCCTTCCTCTTATCTCCCTTCTTTTCCCCTCCTTTTCTACTCCTGCCCTTCTTTTTCTCTCCCTTTCTCTTCTCTCCCTTCCTCTCCTCTCAATTCCTTTTCTCCCTTCCTTCCTTCCCCTCCTTTTCCTCCCTCATTCTCTCCCTTTTTTCCTCTGTCCCTTCCTTTCCTCTCCCTTTTCTTCTCTCAATTCCTTCTCTCCCTTCCTTCCTTCCCCTCCTTTTCCTCCCTAATTCTCTCCCTGTCTTCCTCTCCCTCCCATCCTTTCCTCCCTTTTCTTCTCTCAATTCCTTCTCTCCCTTCCTTCCTTCCTTCCCCTTCTTTTCCTCCCTAATTCTCTCCCTGTCTTCCTCTCCCTCCCATCCTTTCCTCCCTTTTCTTCTCCTGAATTCCTTTACTCTCCCTTCTTCTCTTGCATTTCTATCTGTTCTCTTCACTCCTCTTCCTCCTATCGTTCTTCCTCTCTCTCTCTCTCTCTCCCCCCCTCCCTTCTCTTCCTCCTCCCTCCCTTTCTTCTCCATCCCTTCCCTTTCTCCTCTTCCCCTCTTCTCATTTTCCCCTTGTCTTCTTCTCTCCATCACAAATTCTTCCTCCCTTTCAACCCCTTTCTCTTTTTTTTTTGTCCCTTCGTTTCCTTCTTCGAAAATCCTCCACACTAATTATCTTTCTTTCTTTCTTTCTTTCTTTCTTTCTTTCTTTCTTTCTGGATTCTACTTTAAGTCTTGTTTTTTTTTCTATGTTTTTGTTTTGTTTTTTTGTTTTTTTCCTGTTTTTTTTTTCTTTTCGTTTTTCTTTTATCTTGTTTATTTTTCTCTCGTTTCTCTTTTTCCTCTTTTTCCTTCCTTTCTTCTGTTTTTCTTTCCCTTCCCTTCCCTTCCCTTCCCTTCTCTTCCCTTCCCTTCCCTTCTCTTCCCTTCCCATCCCTTCCCTTCCCTTCCCTTCTCTTCCCTTCCCTTCCCTTCCCTTCCATTCTCATCCTATCCCTTCTATTCCCTTCCCTTCCCTTCCCTTCTCTCTTTCCCTTCTTCCTTCTGTTTCTCTCTCCTTTCCTCTTTCTCTCTCTCCTTTTCCCTCCCTTTCTCGTCTTTCCCTTCCTTTCCCTTCCTTTCCCTTCCCCTCCTCCTCCCTTCCCTTCCCTCCCTTTCTCTCCGTGGTCGTTGAAGGGCCCTGAAAGCCTTGTCCCGCCCTTTGTTGACATCCTTTGGGCGCCCCTCTTCCTCCTCCTGCTCCTCCTCTTCCTCCTCCTCCTCTTCCTCCTCCTCCTCTTCTTCTTCCTTCTTTCTTGATTTTTTTTCGTCTTTCATCGCTTTTCTTTGATTCTTCTTGTTTATGCTCCGTTTCTTCTTTCTCCTTTTCATTATCTTCCTCTTCCTCCTCCTCTTCCTCTTCTCTTCCTCTTCCTCCTCACTTTCTTCTAATTTACCTTCCACTTCTCCTTTTCTTTCTTCATCCACCTTCGTCCTCGCTTCCTCGTCTCCTTCCTTACCTTTCCTCCTCCTCCTCCTCCTCCTCCTCAGAGAGAAGAAGAGGAGGAAAAAGAAGGAGGGAGAGAAAAATGGAAGAAAAATTTACCTTGCAGACCAAAATGACTTCAACGAAGGGTTGG
>NC_066567.1:745000-747156 GCF_024679095.1 Eriocheir sinensis | reverse complement strand
GCGATTAAGACCTAATTATACTCTTGCACTTAAGTAATGAGCGTAAATCACCCCTCACTTAACACACACGTTACCAAAACTTATTAAACACTCACCTGAGGCCCCATTGAAGCACACCTACGAGCAACAGTTAATTACACACCTGGAAGCCATTAATATAGGTAATTATCCTCCAGGAACACGTGCGCAGCCGTCCATGTGACACTCATAAACATTGACTCATGGGACTGCGTTGCCAAGTTATCGTACTCAGCGCAGTGTATTTTCTTAGTTTCTGACCGATAACTATTGCAAAAAAGAACGAAAGCCATCAATATTTAACAGTTTTAACGCTAACTTTAATCATTTACCGTTATCTGGGTGGTTACGACAGACTTGGAGCCTAAAAAATGAAAAATGTAATGTTGGGAGTACGGCAATTTGGCACGTTGGTCATGGGAAGAGGTCGACGCTGCAGTGGTGCCAGATTGTCGTACTCAGCATAATATTTGCCGATTTCCACTCTAAAATTGGCATCCCCACCCCGATAATGAGATTCAATTAGAGTAATCGTTTAAATCTGAAATCGTTTTGGGGTCTGTAGGAGTCATGCGTTAGAAAACAGATGTGATGTAGAGTACGATAATCCGACAACGCTGGGTTTGGTGCTGCAGTGATGCCATATCCGCGGTCATACCCAATTTATATTCCTAAGTGATTCGTTTTTATAACTAAAGTCGGCTTTTCGTTAAGTTTACATTACCAAAGCCAGTCTTTTTATCGTATTTTGTGTTCTTTAGAGAGGTGGGAAGCTTATGCGTGTTTGCGTTCACCACCGAGCACGTAAGATACACACATAAGCTACACTCCGATTTGCTCAGTAAACTACAAACTGCTCAAACTACTGGTATATGGCTTCAAAATGTAATCTTTAGTATGAACTACATCAATAACATCAGCTCCGTTCAAACAGCGGACATACGGTACTGTGGAAAATATTTATTTGTTATTTTTTGGAGGGACGGGGCACGGGGGCACGGGGCCTTGGGGTGAAAAAAGGTTCGGGGCTGGAGCCAAAACATTCGGGGCCAAGGCTAACGATGCCACTGGAGTGCACTAACGCCGAAGTCACCGAAAATGTCTGCCAAAACGGGCGTAAACCACTGACAACCAACCTTGTAAGAATACCGAAATACCAAACACCCAAGGCAAAAGAAGTTAGTCATACATCAGACACGACCATTTAATAATAATTATGAGGTATAATCAAACTACATAATTACACTACATTATATCTACAGCGTACCTTGAATTTCTGCCAAAACGGGCGTAAACCACTGACTACCAACCTTTTAAGAATACCGAAATACCAAACACCCAAGGCAAAAGAATTTCTGCCACAAACCACTGACTACCAACCTTTTAAGAATACCGAAATACCAAATACCCAAGGCAAAAGAAGTTAGTCATACATCAGACACGACCATTTAATAATATGAGGTATAATCATACTACATAATTACGCTACATTATATCTACACATCAGACACGACCATTTAATAATATGAGGTATAATCAAACTACATAATTACACTACATTATATCTACAGCGTACCTTGAATTTCTGCCAAAACGGGCGTAAACCACTGACTACCAACCTTTTAAGAATACCGAAATACCAAATACCCAAGGCAAAAGAAGTTAAGTCATACATCAGACACGACCATTTAATAATAGGTATAATCAAACTACATAATTACACTACATTATATCTACAGCGTACCTTGAATTTCTGCCAAAACGGGCGTAAACCACTGACTACCAACCTTTTAAGAATACCGAATAGGGAGTTGGGGTGAAGTTTACATCTTGCATCATCCTTATCTTGTTCGTGTTCTTCATTGTCAGCTTATCAGGTTTTTCTATAATCTCTTGAGGTTAGATGGTCAATGTTGCGTTTCCAGCTCTTGATACCCGTTCCCTCAGCCTCTCACACGGCCCAGTGCTGCCAAGTCCTCTTCAACACACTGCCTCTATGTCTCTTTGCTGTCACACGTGTATCCCATCTTCTTTTTCTTTTGTTTCAGTAAAGGAAGCAGCTCAAGGGCAAAAAAAAGGTAATAGAAAAAAAAGCCCGCTAAACACTGCCCTTATAAAAATGAGTTCAGTTTCAGTTT
>NC_066567.1:735000-737500 GCF_024679095.1 Eriocheir sinensis | reverse complement strand
ACACACACACACACACACACTTACCCTGAAGGCGCATAATCACCACCATATCCACCACCACCACCTCCACCATAACCACCACCACCTCCACCATAACCACCACCACCTCCACCATAACCACCACCACCACCACCATAGTCGGCACCATAGCCAAAGTCATTGCCACCATAGCCGCCATAGCCTCCATAGCCACCATAGCCTGCCCCCTTATCGTTCACTGTAGCCGCCGTGTCCTGAACGTGTACGCGACCTGAAAGAATGTAGTAGTAGTAGTAGTTATTGTAGTAGTAGTAGTAGTAGTATACATATTTTCATCTTTTTTTTCTTTCCTCCATATTCCCTTCTTCCTTCTTTATCCTTTTTCCTCCCCTTTTCTCTCCTTTCCTTCGCCTTATTCCTCCTCTATCTCCCTTTTCTTCCTCTCCTTCCCCTTTTCCCTCCATCCACTTTTTCATCCTCTCCCCTTTTCACTATTTTTCCCTTTCCCCTCCTTCAGCTTTTGTCTTTTCCCTCCCTTCCCTCTTTCTTCCTTCCCCTTTTTCTTTCTTTTCCTCTTCTTCCTTTAACTTTTCCCTCATTTCCTTTTTTCCTTATTCTCTTTCCTTCCTTTCTTTGTTCCTCCATTCCTCATATTCTTCCCTTCCATTCCCTTCTTCCTCCTTTTCCCATATCTCCCCTTTACCCCTAACTCCTCCCCCTCCCTTATCCTCTCCCCCCTTCCCCTTCCCCTCCTCACCTGGTCTGGGGTTCGAAGTGGTGGGGATGTCCATGGCGGCAAAGAGTCGGTCCTCCTCAGCCTTCGCCCAGCGCTTGGCCTCCTCCCGCTCGGCCATCTGTTGTTGCAAGTCCTTCATCACCTGACGACTTCTTTGGGCCTTGATAGCATGGTGACCGCCTTGATTGGGCAACATTGTGTAAAGTTAGAAGTAAATTTGGCAACATTGCATTAGGTTAGAAGTAAATTTGGCAACATTGTGTAAGGTTAGAAGTAAATTTGGCAACACTGTGTAAGATATGGATCTGATTGGCAACACTGTGTAAGATTAGAAGTAAATTTGGCATCATTTTTTAAGGTTATAAGTAAATCTGGCACCATTGCGTAAGGTTAAAAGTAAATTTGGCAACATTGCATAAGGTTATAAGTAAATTTGGCAGAATTGTGTAAGGTATGGATCTGATTGGCAACACTGGGAAAGATTTAACAACAATGTCTAAGTTTAAGTTTGTTTGTTTTTTGTTTTTGTTTTGTTTTTACAGCAAAGGGGACAGCACAAGGGCACAAAAAAAAAGGGAAACAACAACTAAAAAAAGCCCGCTACTCGTTTGGGAGAGAGACACATATACAAATTAATCACCATTGCTCCCTATGTCTCTCCCTTTCCGAGTCTCAATTCAACTTCCATCACTTCCTTATCCTATATTTCCTCCCCCAATCCCTCCCCCGCACTTACTGTCATCGGCGAATATCGAGGAGTTGGATTGCATATACTTGTTCTGCGCGGCGTTGAGTCTAGAACCGCGGTTGTCCACTAGCCAAGGCGCTGACCCTCCCATCCCTCGAAGACCCTCCACCCCGGCGCCGTACTGGGGAAGGGGAGAACGGGTGACGGGTGACGGGAAGGTGTAAAGAGGAGGGAGACGAAAGGTGAGTGAGGGGGAGAGGAGAAGGAAAGGGTAGTTTTGAGAAGACGAAAGAATGAGAAGATGAAAGAAGACCAAGAGGAAAGAAGACAAAGAGGAAAGAAGACGAAAGAAAGAGAAGAGGAAAGAAAAGACAAGAGAACAGATGAACGGAAGAGTATATGGAAAGGAAAATGAGAAGATGGGAGAATGAGAAAAGAGGAAAGGTGGGTGACGGCTGAGGAAAAGGGAAGGAATGGGTAAAAGACTACGAGACGGAGTAAAGATAATAGAGAAGAAAGGGAGGGAGAGGGTGTGGAAAAGGAGAGTAGCCCCCCCCCCACCCACCCCCCACCCCCCGTTTAAACAACAGGAAAATACACCATGCAATGTTAGTGTTTAAAAAGATTGAAACGCAAACACCAATAGATAAGATAACTGGCAAGACGGGCGCGTGGCGTGACTGGCCAGGTAAACACTAATCATATCACACACCTGAGTTACGGCACACCTGCACGGAAGGAAGGAGGCTGGGGCAACGTCACCAGATTGTCGTACTCGGTCTATTGTATTTCCCGATTTCCAACCCCCCCAAAACCGTCTCCTCTACCCTAATAACGAGACTCATTTATAGGTATCTTTATAATCACTAAATTACTAAGGTTTTTTTTTTTTGGCAACAGTTATGGGACAGAAGCCGGAAAATGCGATGCTCTGAGTACGATAATATGTCAACGCTGGGCTGGGGAAGGGAAGGGAAGGGAGGGACCCACCATGTCGGAATCAGCCAAGTTCCCCTCGCTGAAGGCAGAACGCAAGCCGGCGGAACTGGGCCGCGCCACACTGGGGGGAGAAAGAAAGAGTAATGATAATGATCTTG
>NC_066567.1:722500-730000 GCF_024679095.1 Eriocheir sinensis | reverse complement strand
CGATTCATTTTCCTGTCCATCCATGACTTAATATTTACACAAAACTCCCAATTGTATCAACTTTGAATAACAAGTTCGCTAATCTCAGTGTTTTGCCTATTGCCATTTATAGTACAGTTCACTAGGTCATTCATCTTCCTATCCATCCATGACTTAATATAAACAAAACACCCAATAGTATCAAATATGGATAACAAGTTTGCAATGTTACCTCAGTGTTTTGTCTATTGCCATTTATAGTACAGTTCAGCAAGTCATTCATCTTCTTATTCATGCAACCCTTAATATAAACAAAACACCCAATCGTATCAAATTTGAATAACAAGTTCGCTAATTTACCTCAGTGTTTTGCCTATTGTCTATTGCAGTACAGTTCGGTAGACCATTCAACCATCTTCCTATTCACCCAAGCCTTAAAAGTTACACCAAACACCCGATAGTATCAAATATGGATAACAAGTTTACTATTTCACTAAGTTATCTAAGTATCTTGCAACCAGTCTGAGTATTGTCGTACGTCCTCAAACCGGTGACTAGCGTAAGGCACAGTACTTTCCTTAAGACTAAATTCCAACCTTCCCTATGCATATGAAAACCCAGTGCCAACCTTCCTTAACCCGGTAGCAGCGACAGCCCAAATTTGTGGCTTTACCGTGTACCAGTGACAGGCCAAATTTGTGGCTTTACCGTGTACCAGTGACGGGCCAAATTTGTGGCTTTACCGTGTACCAGTGACAGGCCAGATTTTTAGCTGGACATAAACCCCAAAAAATAGAGGATGCATAAACTGATCACAAATACATTGATATATATGATGATTTGCGTGAGTGATGATTTTTTCTCATGAATTCACTCAGAGGAGCCTTTAAGAAACATGATCCCCGCAGCAGCTACCAGGTTATCACACAGAGGTAACAAGCAACAGCGCTACTTTTAAAATGGTAACAACTACTTCTGCTCCCGTGGTGACTAATACTATGATAACTATTACAACAGGACCTACTACTGCTACCGCACCTAAATGTTAGGAACGCGTCTTTCCACGAGATGGGAACACTGATTGGGAGGCTGGTCACGGGATGCACCTGTCTGAAGCTTCCCCAGGTGACGGCAACACACACACACACACACACACACACACAACATCCTCAACACACCACACTGTTTACTCGACTTCCATGTACACTCAACTTGGTCTTGTGATGTGAATTAAAATGAGTCCATCACCCTATTTGTTCCTTATGCTTATACACATTATATTAAGTAGTGTAAGTCTTTCATTAGTCTTTACGACCTTGTCATTTATCAGGCTAAGGAGGGTTATTGCACACACACTCACACACACACTCACACACACAAGGAATGCTTCAACACCCCAGAGAAGGCCTGAGTACACACACGACGCTTAGGGAATTCCTGCGACGCCTACCCACGGAAACAAAGTCAGACAATCCACGCACCCACGGAATGAGCAACAAATAAACAAACACACGAACAAAACTCCACTTGCCCACACCACTTCCACGAGCCTGCCGCAATGATCTCGGCCACTTGGGGAATGAGCCGCCTCACACCGCAGACGAAGAACATCACCCGCCGAGAGAGAACATTTCCGCCGAAGGGAGTTTGGGTACGGAGAAACGGGAATTTGAATAAGTTACAGGAAATTAGTGGCTTTGTGAAGTCTTAGAGTGTGAAATGCACCCAACAAGACTCCATAATAAAAAGATGCATAAGATTATAAGTACTGTGATGTCTTGAAGAGTGCAACAGACCCAAATAGACTTCAGAAAAATGATAAGAAGCTGCATAAAATTATCAGGAGTGTGAAGTCTTAGACCGTGAAAAAATATACAACTAGACTCCACATAATAACAAAAGGAAGCCACCAGACATGGGGCAATCGTAATCTGTAATCGTAATTGAATACAGTTTTTTAAAGTAATTGTAATCCATTATCCTCTTATTTTTTTAAGTAATCGTTATCGAATACATTAAAAATGTAATCATAATCATGATTACTTTTGCGATCACATTAGCAAAGTTTTAGTTAGTAGTTTCTGGTACAGCAGCATGTACTCTAAATATCTGTGTTAATTCAACCAATTAAATATTTAGTATGGTACATGTGTAGGAAATTTGCAAGTTCACCTTTCAGTCCTTCCTGTAATCACGATTAATACACCATGTAATTGTAATTATGAAAATATGAAGTAATCGTAATTGATTACATAACACAAGTAATCACCCCATGTCTGGAAGCTACATCATTATACTAGTGCTGCTTGATCTTATAGACATCTTGGAGTGGTAAACAACACCCAGATAGACTATACAAAATAACAATAAGAAGTTACACAAGTTTACCAATAGTGTGGAGTCTGAAAACAGTGGAAAAATATACAACTAGACTTCACATAATAACATACGAGCACTGCTTGATCTTATAGAAGTCTTAAAGTGGAAAATAAACACCCAGATAGATTACAAAATACCAACAAGTTACATAAGTCTTTGCCAGTGGATAAAAACATACACCTACACTCCACATTGTAACAATAAAAATCTACACCATATCACCAGTACTGAAATCTCATAAAAGTCTTAATAAGGTGAAAGAAACACACCTACAGACTTGAGGGTACAGATCACAAACCTTCAGGGAATATGATTTAGGATGCGTCTCCCGGCAGGGCCGGCCCTCAGGCCAATGCAACAAGTGCAACTGCATCGGGCCCTGCGCCTCTAAGGGCCCCGCGGGGATGACGCCACTCATACGTTATGAGGTCTGTAACACTTGCTCTTCAGCAAGGGAAGGGGAGGTGAGGAGGGATGAAAAGGGAGGAATGGGAGGAGGGGATGTCAAAGTTAAAATTGATCAAGACCAACTTGCGATTAACTATGTCACAAGAGAGGTTGAATGGTCTTGCTATCCTCTCTATTGAAAATGAAGTTACAGGTCAATTGGACTTCAGTCAGCTTATAAATGACTTTGCATTTGCCAAGTCACATTAGATATTCCTATAAAATTAGCATTTTTCATCAAAACTGTAAAAACTTATTTTGCAAACATCATTCTTCATGTCAGTTTGTATTGTTTTGTATTTGTTTGACTGAACTAAATGGCAGTAAGGTGGATTTTTGCACTGGGCCCCGCACCTGCTAGGGCCGGCCCTGTCTCCCGGTACACTCCCTTCCATGGTCCCCGTTCTGGTAATACTGCAAGGTGACTCTAATCTTTACACTGCTTAAACTCCCTTCGTAATTTATCTCCCTGGAATGAGTGCTATTTAAGATGCGTCTCCTGGTACACTCCCTTCCATGGCCCCATTCTGGTAATGCTGCAGGCCACTTTGATTTTTACACGGCTTAATCTCCCTTCGTAATTTCTCTCCCTGAAATGAGTGCTATTTGGGTGATGCGTAGAGATCGGCAAGCATCCCCAAGGACCAGGATCGGCACGGCAGGCGACAGCAGTGATCGGCAGCCTCACTCTCACACAGACGAGGAGAGCTGGATGGTGGCAATGACAGGGCTGTAGGTGGAGTCCTCTAAGCGTCAGAAGGGGAACATCATCCGTATCATGAAGAGGGAGCGCTGCAGCTGCTGGCTCGTCAGGAAGCGCAGCACCGGCCCCACCGTCCACTGGAAGAGCGCTGACGACCGCCTGTACTGCATCCTGAGGGGGGGAGGAGGGGAGAGAGATGATGTGGCTGTTGGATGTTGGCCCTCTCGGACACTCTTATGATCAACTTTTTTCAGAAGCAGTGGCAGAGGTATTTTTTTTTTATGCTCTATTTTGCCCTAGAGTTTGTTGATGCTTTTTAGTCCACTTAAAAAAACATGAATAAGTAGACAAAATCATAAATAAAAATACAAATAAAAGCAAAAAAAAGCAAATAAATAGATAAATAAACAAAAGAACACATCAAAACAATAAAAAACACATCAAAACACAAACAAACAAACGAACGAACACTTACGAGAAGATGAGCCTGGTGGTGTTGGGTCCGTTATCCTCGAACTTGATGGTGAAGTGCGGGCGGAGGAGCGACTGTGAGTCCAGCACCACCAGACTGTTGGGCTTGTACTCCACCACCGTCAGGAACATGGAGTACTCGCCTGGGGGGTGGCAGAGGAAGGGGTGAGGAGAGGGAGCCTGACACTCAACTAAATGCACTGTTGGTTTTTCACGCAAGTTGAAACTACATAAGACTGAAATACCACATATCATATAGTGACTGAACCGCCTGTTGTGGAGAGCCTCCTAAACTCATTCTGCGAGGGGGATACCTCTTTGGTGGACTGGTTAAGGGGTGGCTTTCTAATCTAGCTGGTTGTGGGTTCGATCCCCGGCAATGGTAAAGCCTTTTCTGAATCTGGATTAATTTCTCGCGTTTCATGACAAGCAGAGGTCATGTGGATGATGAGGGAAGTGGAAATTCACAGTGTTAAAATCATGCTTAACACAACTTATATAATCAAGCAAATAGGAAAGTCTTCAACAGGAACAATATTTTTTTATACATATGCCTCGCCGGAAACCTAATTTTATGCAGAGGCACAACCCTCCGAAAGCCCACCAGCAGCCAGTGTCTCCTGCAGCACATATACACTCACCTATCAAAGGCAGCTCATATATCGCCTGGTACTTCTTCCCAACACCGAGAGGCCGACTGTCCGCTGCCTTGAACAGCGTCACCAAGTTGAACCACTGGAAGGAGAAGAATTTGTCTCGTTAGAATGGAAAGGGCAACTGCATGGAGGCTTGACTGTCTGGGGTGGAGTTGGTGGGCAAGTGAACCAATACTGCCATATGACCCCTGTTGGTTAGTTTACCCTACACCACAAAGCAGTGAGTAAATATTTCCCTATGCATTGGAATATATAACTACATGGTGAGGCTATGGATCACTTCGAGTACATTGCCCAAGGGAAGGAAGAGGTTGAAGAAAAGGAAAAGAAAGAGTGGGGAAAACAACATCACTTACCCTCCCTGAAAAATGAAAAAGAAAGAATCCTCCCCCAATATATATTCTTTCTATAAATAAGCATCTCCTCAAAGCCCATAGGAAGGAAGAGGTTGAGGAAAAGGATAAAAAGATGGAGTGGAGAAAACATCATCACCTAAGCTAACCTACCTTCTCCACAGAGTCTGGGTTTGTGATGAAGCGCTGCAGTTGCTCCCTGGAGGCGTATATGCTGCCCTGCTCCGTGGCGGCCCAGGCGGAGGGGTCTGTGTCAATCTGGTGCAGCACCGCCACCACTGCGAACGCCAGGGCTATCAGCATCTGGGCCTGGGCGGCAGAGAGAGACGGGAGGTTGTTAATTTGAGAGTTGAGATGGAGCTTGGCATGGTTAGGTTAGGTTCATCCATACGGTATATTTCACCCATACAGTATATGGGGAATATTGACGAAAGTGTAGCCTACTAATTTTGAGATGCTGACTGCTTAGTTCTGGACAAAATATGATGCTGTTTATCATGGTTATATTATTTTTCTCTGCAAATGACTAAATAATTGATTTTTCAATGTGCACCCTCCGCTGCAGCTGCAAAATAGCTCACAGAGAGGTTCAACTTCGGGGACGAAAGGGAAATCGGGGTTTTAGGGTGGGAGAGCATATTTAAACTACTCCAACCGAACTTTACGACCTGATAGCGAACAGGGGAGCTTCGCTTGACCCCCCTTCTAACCATGGGGGGGGAGGCTTTGGCCCCCCTCTGGACCCCTACCCCCAACATATGTGACTTATTTCAGCGAGGAGGTATTTCTCACAACACTGGCTGGACCGCTGCCACATCCACCACCGCCACAGATGGGAGTGCTATGTCGTGCTTTATAGTGAACCATTAACATTTTTACATCATTATATCAATTTTCTTTCTCTTTCCCAGAAGTCACTTGTTACTGCACTGCATTCAGGGACCAAAAAGAAATCCATGTTGTATTAACTTTGCCAGAGGTAGCTATGGTTTCCTCAATATTATCCCAGTATATTTCACCCTTACGAAATGTTCACCCATACAATATATTTCACCCATACGATATATTCACCAATACGATATATTCACCCTTCGATATATTCCCCCTTACAATATATTCCCCCTTACGATATATTCACCCACATGATATATCCACCCTTACGATATATCCACCCATACGATATATCCACCCGTACGATATATTCACCCTTACAATATATTCACCCTTACGATATATTCACCCTTACAATATATCCACCCTTACAATATATTCACCCTTACAATATATTCACCCTTACAATATATTCACCCTCCCATACTCACGGTGTTGGCCATGGCGATAATGTGAAGGGGCGGACGTGTGACTGGAAGGGAAAGTGGAGCTGGAGTCCCCGTCACCTTTCTTCGATTTCCTTCGTTATTATAAAGCGCACAGTCCCGCCGGTGTGTCCAGAGGTGCGTTAGGCCTGTGTGCTTCCAATAGGCCTAACAAATCTGCCAGTGGGAGCTTAGTTGAGGCAGGGGAGGCAGGGGAAGACAGGGAGGCACGGTGCCGAGTCACAATCTGAGTTTGTTTACATGTCACCATGGCGCAGTGTTGCCAGACGCGGCGCCGGACCTTTGTCATTTTTGGTTTTCTAGTGTTGCCAGTAAGTGAAAGTTAGTACAGTAAGTGAAATGGTAAGTAAAGTATTAAAGTAAGACAGGCTGGGGAGGCAGGGGAGGCTCAGTGTGGGTTGGTCACTACCCAGCCAGCAAAAAATGTGGGCCCCAGGTGGGCAACATATAGGAATAGTCGGCGACATGTCGACGACAAATTTCCCAATAAAATTTAAATTTCAACGGTCAAAATTCGGCGACAATTCGCCGAACACCGCGAATCGAACGCCGAATTGTCTGCGACATGGCGACATTTCGGCGACAATTCGGCGTCCATTTTGCATTCGTGTACATTCGGCGAACGGCCGCGAATTTTTCATGCAATATGAAACTTCCGTGGCGGTCGTGACCAACTGTCAAACTCAAAAGTCGCGCGGTGGACGCAGACATGTCCCCGAGCGGCCAAGAACAGGCAAGAATGATGCCGAACTTGTCCGCGACACAGGATGACTTGCATATTCGCGCACATTCGTGAGCCAAAATTCGGCAGTGTATTTGGAGCTTAAGCTTGTAGTGTTGCTAAATGCTAATCGATCATGAGTAATATTGTATTGACATATGCACGGCAATTAAGAATAAATATAACAAGAAATGATGGATTAATTAATATATTTAGTATTGCTACCTCAACCACGTTAATTACTACTCCTACTACTACTACTAATAATAATAATAATAATAATAATAATAATAATAATAATAACAATAATGCTACTGCTTCTGCTGCTGCTATTACTACAGCGTGATTATTGCCTACTGTTCATTACTTTACATCAGCGTCTTTATACATTTAACCCTACAATCCCCCAAAAAAATAAAAAAAATAAAGGAGGGTGGGGAAGCAAAAGATCGTC
>NC_066567.1:705000-717500 GCF_024679095.1 Eriocheir sinensis | reverse complement strand
GTTTGTGAGTCAGGTGTTTGTGAGTCAGGTGTTTGTGAGTCAGGTGTTTGTGAGTCAGGTGTGTGCTCGTCAGGTGTTTGTGAGGCAGGTGTTTGTGAGTCAGGTGTTTGTGAGTCAGGTGTTTGTGAGTCAGGTGTTTGTGAGTCAGGTGTTTGTGAGTCAGGTGTTTGTGAGTCAGGTGTTTGTGAGTCAGGTGTTTGTGAGTCAGGTGTTTGTGAGTCAGGTGTTTGTGAGTCAGGTGTTTGTGAGTCAGGTGTTTGTGAGTCAGGTGTTTGTGAGTCAGGTGTTTGTGAGTCAGGTGTTTGTGAGTCAGGTGTTTGTGAGTCAGGTGTTTGTGAGTCAGGTGTTTGTGAGTCAGGTGTTTGTGAGTCAGGTGTCTGTGAGTCAGGTGTTTGTAAGTCAGTGTTTGTGAGCCACGTTTTAAGGAGTCCAATGTTTGTTAGTCTAGTATTTGTAAGTCAGGTGTTTGTGAGGCAGGTGTGTGCTAGTCAGGTGTTTGTGAGGCAGGTGTGTGCTGGTCAGGTGTGAGTACTACATGTGTTTGCGGGTCACGTGTCGGAGCTTATGACGTCATTAGGCCATTAACGTGGAGGCCGCCAAGCAGGTCACAAAGGAGGAATGTAAAGACTTAATTAACCTGAGCTCTGACGACACACGCCACGCAACACACGCGGTAATGTTGCCTAAAAGGAGGGACAACACACACACACACACACACACACACACACACACACACACACACACACACACACACACACACACACAGCTCCTCGTTGTGCTTAATCACCCAGAGAAAGAAACACAAAGTAACACAAACTCTTCCTCTTCACATATACAAGTCATTGGTCACGATTTTCCGAGTTTTGTTTTTAAAGCGTCGTTAAGAAAGTTCCACATACAAGACAACTATGGAAGCTGGCAAATAGAAGAGGATTGAAAGGGAACATGAAAAACTGGATGGAAAGTTACTGAAGGGGAAGAGAGATGAAAACAGTGGTAAAGGACATGAATGGAGACTTGTAGAGAGTGGAGTGCCTCAGGGATCGGTGAGAGGACGAACTCAACAAAGAAAAACACCTCAGGAAAAACAAAGTAAAACAAACCAAGTAAGAAACACAAATTGCCCTTTCAAGTTAGCGAAGAGAGGAAGGAATGCTGTGTTGGTGGTATAGAAATTACTGGAGAAAGACATGGATTAAAAAAAAAGGAAAAAAGTTAGACACAATAATGCACACACACCTCGTATCCTCCTCCTCCTCCTCCTCCTCCTCTTCACCTCCCCTTCCTCCCCACACGACTTCAAGGGGGAGTGACTAAGAACACACCCCTCGTATCCTCCTCCTCCTCCTCCTCCTCCTCCTCCTCCTCCTCCTCTTCGCGACTTCCAAGGGCGTGACTCACAAACTCATGACTCACACCCACGCCTGACTAACAAACACTCAACTCAACGCGTGGCTCAACTTTTTTCTCCACCCTAATCTAAACTCCACGGGTGAAATTCGACTTAATGGACAGGTTAATTAACTTTTACTTTCGCGTTCCTTGTAATTTGTCCTCCACTTTACATTTCTAAATAGAATAAAAAAAAAACATAATAAACGCATGAAAAGTCTGACTTAATTAACTTGATGAAAGAGAAAGAGAGAGAAAGAAAGAATAAAATACCACAAACTCTTCAATATGAGAGGGTCGTTCGCAGGGAGGGGAGCGCCGCGCCCCTCTCACCTGTAATTAAAGAGACGACATTCAGGTAACCGATAATTTACAACGTCCTAAAATTAGCTCTTGTCATTAACTGCTTTTATCTTGCACGACGCGATAATTTGACAGACGAAAAAAAAAAGACTAACTTCTATATTACAAACTCTCCTTTCCTTTGTCATTCCCCTACGCCCATATCACAAGCTCTCCCTTCCTCGGCCATTCCCTTACGCCCATATCACAAGCTCTCCCTTCCTCGGCCATTCCCCTACGCCCATATCACAAGCTCTCCCTTCCTCGGCCATTCCCTCACGCCCATATCACAAGCTCTCCCTTCCTCGGCCATTCCCTCACGCCCATATCACAAGCTCTCCCTTCCTCGGCCATTCCCCTACGCCCATATCACAAGCTCTCCCTTCCTCGGCCATTCCCCTACGCCCATATCACAAGCTCTCCCTTCCTCGGCCATTCCCCTTTGCCCATATAACAAGCTCTCCCTTCCTCGGCCATTCCCTCACGCCCATATCACAAGCTCTCCCTTCCTCGGCCATTCCCCTACGCCCATATCACAAGCTCTCCCTTCCTCGGCCATTCCCCTACGCCCATATAACAAGCTCTCCCTTCCTCGGCCATTCCCTCACGCCCATATTACAAGCTCTCCCTTCCTCGGCCATTCCCCTACGCCCATATCACAAGCTCTCCCTTCCTCGGCCATTCCCTCACGCCCATATCACAAGCTCTCCCTTCCTCGGCCATTCCCTTACGCCCATATTACAAGCTCTCCTTTCCTCGGCCATTCCCTCACGCCCATATCACAAGCTCTCCCTTCCTCGGCCATTCCCTCACGCCCATATTACAAGCTCTCCCTTCCTCGGCCATTCCCTCACGCCCATATCACAAGCTCTCCCTTCCTCGGCCATTCCCCTACGCCCATATAACAAGCTCTCCCTTCCTCGGCCATTCCCTCACGCCCATATTACAAGCTCTCCCTTTCCTACCTTAAACTATTCCTCCTCCTTCTTTATTTCTCCTTTTGTTATCTCCCTCTTTTTCTCCTTGACCTTTCCTCCACTCTCCCAATTCCTCCCCCACTCCCTTCTCTCCTTCTCTCTTCTCCAATCTTCCCTCCCAATCATCTCCTTCACTTCTCCCTTCTTTATCCCTCTCCCTCTTTCCTCCTCCACTTCTTCCTCTCCTCTGTGTTTCTCTCTCTCCCTTCCTCCTCCTCCTCTCCCTTGCCACGCCCATATTCCCTGGTCTGTTCACTCCCTCTCCTCTTCCTAAGTCGATAAACATTAATAATATATACAAAGTGCCTGATGCTACCCTTTACCTTGAACTTTTGTCTGCCTCCTCTTTCTCCTCCTCCTCCTCCTCCTCTTTCTACTCTTACGTCCTATATATGGCCTGTTTTTTTACGTCTCCTCTTTCTCCTCCTCCTCTTCCTCTTTCTACTCTTATGACCTATATATGGCCTGTTTTTTACTCTTCCTCCTCCTCCTCCTCTTCTTCCTCTTTCTACTCTTATGACCTATATATGGCCTGTTTTTTTACGTCTCCTCTTTCTCCTCCTCTTCTTCCTCTTTCTACTCTTATGACTTATATATTGCCTGTTTTTTTATATTCTTCCTCCTCCTCCTCCTCTTCCTCTTCCTTTTTATTCCTTTTATTATTGCTTCTTCTCGTTCTCCTCATTTTCCTAACCTTTTTTTTTCATTCTTTTATTCCATTTATTCTTTATTCTCCTTCTTGTTTTTCCTCTCTCTCTTTTCTTCTCCTCCTTCTCCTCCTCCTCCTCTTCCTTCTTATTCCTTTTTTATTACTACTGTTTCTCGTCCTCTCATTCTCCTAACTTTTTTTTTCATTCTTTTTTCCATTTATTCTTTATTCTCCTTCTTGTTCTTCCTCTCTCTTCTTCTCCTCCTCCTCCTCCTCCTCCTCCTCCTCTTCCTCCAAAACATTATTCCTTATTATCTACCTGGGGAAGAAAACTCACCTGTACAAACACCGTAATGAACTTTATATTTACCTGCTTACCATCACCACCATCATCATCATCACCACCATCATCACCATCATCACCACCACCACCATCACCACAATCACCCTCCCCTTGCCCTTTTTACTTCGTTTCTCGTCAATTTTAGATAACAATGCAGTTCGAGTCCCTGCTTTGTGTGTGTGTGTGTGTGTGTGTGTGTGTGTGTGTGTGTGTGTGTGTGTGTGTGTGTGTGTGTGTGTGTGTGTGTGTGTACGAATTTTGTATTATAATGTGCTATGTTGATTTTGGATTAGAAAGAGAAAGTGTGTGTGTGTGTGTGTGTGTGTGTGTGTGTGTGTGTGTGTGTGTGTGTGTGTGTGTGTGTGTGTGTGTGTGTGTGTGTGTGTGTGTATTTTCCTTTTTATCTGTAACGATGCCGCTACTACTACAACTACTACTAATAATAATAATAATAATAATAATAATAATAATAATAATAATAATAATAATAATAATAATAATAACAATAATAACCTCTCTTCTGTAGGTGCTGGGGCGAACACAACACTAACAACGGTAGTGGACGAGAGAGAGACAACACCCCAGACCAGCGGTGAGACAGATAAACAGACAGACACATAGATAGATAGACACATAGATAGATAAGGAGAAATACAGAAAGCGTCTAAACAATACAAATAACTCACTCAAGCACATTCTCAACTTTTCTATTTTTTTTATTTTTATTATTTTAACTTTTCCCATAAACACAAACACACACGCAAACTCACAGGCAATAATCTCAGGTGTCCTTCGCTTTACCTGCCGCTTTAAGCCTTCATAACACCTGCTAATGGGCACGTAATGACAGAAAATTAGACTGGAATATCCTTTTTTATATGTATGAGTAAGTGAAATCTGGCACAGCGCTTCCGTAGACTTCCGCGTGAGAGTATTACCGAGGAAAATGGGGGAGTTGATGGCGCTCTTAGATAAAACGTTTTGACACACTTTTTATAATAACTTAACTTGTGTTCTTGTTTTTTTGTTCCCTTCACCTCCTTTCCTACCTTCCTACGCTACTCTATTGTGCCCTCCCACTAACACTACCTCTACCACTAACTCTACTTTATCACTATACCACTACCACTGCTCTAATACACCACTAATCCCACTAACCCCTGTTTTATATGATATTTAACTCTCCCACTAACTCGACTCTAACCTGCCATTAACTCTACCACTACCACTAATTCTACCTCACCACTAAAACTACTTCTACTCTAACTCACCACTAAGTACCATCCAACTAACACTATTTCTCCTTCACCCTCCCACTGAAACTAACTCTACTCCGCCCTATCACTAACTCTACCTTACCCCACCACTACCTCTGCTGTAACTCACCACTAACCCTTCTTCTTCCCCCCTACCCCCCTACAGAGGACACATTCGGCCACCTGGAGTTATGTTGCATGGAAAACAAACTGTGTGCTGCTAATATGGCTTGCATTGGCTGTCTCTGCCGCTGCCCCTTGTGAGTTGGACCTTGTTACTGTTGTTGTTAGTGTTAGTGTTAGTGTTAGTGTTGGTATTGGTATAAGTGTTAGTACTGGTATTAGCGTACGTTCCATCAATACAAGTTTAAATTCCACTAATACATGTTGACCACCAATACAAAGCGACCCCAACCAACTCAATTTAACCCCCCAATACAAGGCCTCCACCAACCCTACCTAAACTAACCCAACCTAACCTTCTACATCCCCCACACAAGGACCTACGATTATAAAAGCAGTTCGGGGAGGTGTGAGCCCCAGTTCGTACCCACCACCACGGCCACCAACACGTCAGCCAATGCGTCCGGCTTAGGGGGCGGCAAACTACCCGGGGAGGAATGCTTCAACTCCTCGGCGTGTGTGGAAGGGCTGCCCTGCGTCAAACATAAGTGCCAATGTCCTGAGTAAGTGAAGGAGAGAGATACAGACGAAGGAGTGGAGTTAGAGAGAGTAGGAAGTAGGGAAAAAGAGGGAAGTTAGAGTAGAGAAGGAGAGTAGAGAGTAGGGAAAAAGAAGGTGAAGTCAGAGTGTAGGAAGTAAACGAAAAAGTAGTTAGAGTAGGAAAGAGTAGAGTAGAGTAGTTCGAGGAGGAAATTTGAATATATCAGATATAAATAGTGCCAATGTCCCTCACCTCTTCCTCCTTCCCTCCTGTCCCTCTCACCTTCTCTCCTTCCCTCTCCCTCCTAACCTCCCCCTCCTTTGGCAGGCCGTGCGTGTACCTGTCGGAGGAACTCGTGTGTGACTGTGGCAACGCGGACGACGTGGTGTGGCCGGCGGTGGTGGGCGTCGGGGTGGGCTTCGTCATCGTCGCCTTCTGGGGCATGTGCATCACCAGTTCCGTCAGGAGGTGAGGTGGGGAAGGGAGACGAAGGAGAAAATGGAAGAAATGAAAAATAAAAGAAAAACAAATGATCATAAGGAAGACATGGAGACAGAAAGTAAGAAGGAAGGAAGGAAGGAAGGAAGGAATGAAGGAGGGGTGTTTCTTTTTCTTTAGGGGGTTATGAACGTGTTAGAACATGTTAGCCGTTAGTGTATTAGAATCCTTTCATTTCCTCTGTACCCTGCCTTCCTAACCATGCCCTGTACCCTTCCTTTCCTCCCCTGCCATGGCCGACATACTCCAGCCTCCCCTCTCATGTCCCTGTAACCTCTCCCCCTGTACCCTCCCTCCCTGTCACACCCTGCACCTTTTCCTTTCCTCACCTGCCATACCCTATATACCCCAGCCTCCCCTTTCATGCCCCTGTAACCTCTCCCCCCTGTACCCTGCCTCTCTGTCACGCCCTGTCCCCCCAGCCACATGGAGGAGAGGAACAAGGTCATGCAGCTCGGCCAACAACAGCAGATACCCCGCATCTCAACCCTCGGGGCTGCCTACGGGAACCACCTCGCCCCGCCCCGCCCCGATCAAGCACAGGTGTACCCAGCCCCCCCAGCCCGCCCCGAGCCCTCCGCCCCCGCGCTAACGTCAATGCCCACGCCCGCGCCGGCCCCCCTCAGGCTCACCGGGCAGACCGCGGCGCCCACTCCTCCGCCTCCACTTCAGCCCGTCTTCCGGTACGTACATACACATATACATACATACATACATACATACATAAATACATACATACATGTCTTTATCTTCCTTTTCTTCCTCGTCTTCCTCCTCTTCCTCTCTTCCTTTTCTTCATGTCTTCCATCTTCTTTTTCTTCCTTCTCTTCCTCTCTACATACATACACACATACATACAAACATACATATATACATAACTAGATTCATATATGCATACATAACAAGATTCATACATACATACAGGCAGATAGATAGATAGATTTACACACACACACACACACACACACACACACACACACACACACACACACAGAGACACACACAGAGACACACACAGAGTAAACAGGAATAATATTAGTAACGATGATGACGATGACAATAATAATAATAATAATAATAATAATAATAATAATAATAATAATAATAATAATAATAATAATAATAATGATAATAATAATAATAATAATAATAATAATAATAATAGTAAAGAATCAAGCACTAACCTTCTTCCCCCCTCCCCCCTTCTCGCCACCCCCCTCCAGCCCCCCCTCCCCCCCCACCTCCACCTACCACTTCAACCCCTCCTACTCCCCCTCCTCCCCCTACCTCACCCCCCCCGACCCCCCCTTCCCTTACCTCACCCCCGAGCCCACTGAACCCCTCCTCCCTCCCCCTCCCCCTTACTCCGCCCCCCAGGACAGAAGGCGGCCCCCCCTCCTCCTGGACCCCCCCCCTCCTGACGCCCCCCTTCCCCCCCCCTGGGTTGACGTCGCCCCCCGCTCCGCCCGTTTTTAACTTTTGTTTGTTTGTTTGTTTGTTTGTTTGTTTGTATCTAGCGGACTGTAAGGAAGACAGGAAGAGAGGAAGAGGAAGAGAAAAAAGAAGGTAGAGAGGAAGAGGATGAAGACGAGGAAGAAAAGGAAGATTAACACATGAAAAAGAGAAGAAAGGAAGAGAGGAAGAGGAGGAAGACGAGGAAGAAAGGAAGAGAGGAAGAGGAGGAAGACGAGGAAGAAAAGAAAGATAAAGACATGAAGAGAAGGAAGAAAGGAAGAAAGGATGAAAAAATGGAAGAAAAGAAGAAAAGGAAGAGGAAGAGAGGAGGAAAAGGAGGAAGAAAAGGACAAGAAGACAAGAAGAATGGAAGAGAAAAAGGAAGAAAGGAAGAAGAAAAAGGAGGAATAGTGAACATAAGGAAGACGATGAAAGAGGAAGAAAGAAAATGTGTAAAGGAAGGAAGGAAGGAAGGAAGGAAGGAGGGAAGGGAGGAAGGAAGGAAGGAAGGAAGAAGGTGGAATGGAGGAACAAGGAGAGAAAACACACACACACACACACACACACACACACACACACACACACACACACACACACAAATAAAGAGTTGCCAACTGTATATATATGTTTCATTTTTCCTCTTTGACAGTTATAAAAAAAGATAGTAGTAGTAGTAATAGTAGTAGTAGTAGTAGTAGTAGTAGTAGTAGTAGTAGTAGTAGTAGTAGTAGTAGTAGTAGTAGTAGTAGTAGTAGTAGTAGTAGTAGTAGTAGTAGTTGTAGTAGTAGTAGTAGTAGTAGTAGTAGTAGTAGTAGTAGTAATAGTAGTAATAGTAGTCTTCTTTGCTTCCTTTTACTTAGAATCACTTAACTTTACATAATCAAAGAAAAAAAAAAGATATATACATTGAATGAAAAATAAATTATACAAGAAATCAATAAACAAAATAGCAGAGGTAAGAACAAACAGGTAAAATTAAGACGAGGTTGAGATATGATAAAACAGTGTAATTGACGAAAAAATACAGAAAAATACAGAAATACAGAAAAAAATACAGAAAAATCCAGAAAAAATCAGAAGAATCCAGAAAAATACAGAAAATACAGAATAAATCCAGAAAAATCCATAAAAATACATTAAAAATACAAAAAAATACAGAAAACACATAAAAAATACAAACTGACCCAAATAATAAAAAAAATCATACATAATAACAAAATAATAAATACCTAATGATAGATATAAAGTACATGATCGCCTTACTAATAGAAAAAAGTACATAGTCACCTACTTAAGTATAAATTCACAACACCATTTATAAGTAAAGAAAACACCATCTTACTTAACACTCAATGGTCCTCAGGGTAGTAAAGATATATATAAAGGAAGAAATAAAAAGAAATAAAGGAATAAAGAGAAAAAAAACAGCGCAGGAAGAACATAATAAATACAAATAAATACAAATAAAATCATAAGTATTAAGTAACTAAAATTAATGAGATCTTGGAAGCTGTGACGAAACGATTACATGAACTCTCACTCTCTCACTCTCTCTCTCTCTCTCTCTCTCTCTCTCTCTCTCTCTCTCTCTCTCTCTCTCTCTCTCTCTCTCTCTAGTACAGGTCATTCTCAGGGCCACCAAACATTTCGTGGTATTTGTCAATGGCCACGTTTACTGTGTTGGCCAGCTGGTCCACATCGACACTGGCCAAGGCTCGTCCGATCTGCGCCCTGGCCTCGCTGTGGACGGAAAGGCAGGGTGAGACAGGGAAGGGAGGGAAGGAGTGTAGGGAGAGTAAGAGGCAGGGTGAGACGAGGAGGGAGAGGAGGGTAAGGTAAGGAAGGGTAGGGTGAGACAGGGAAGGGAGGGAGGGAGTGTAGGAATGGGAGGCAGGGAAAGGGAGGGAGAGGAAGAGGGGGAGGAAGGTAAGGTAAGGAAGGGTAGGAAGGGAGAGAGAGGTGTGTGTGTGTGTGTGTGTGTGTGTGTGTGTGTGTGTGTGTGTGTCCTTACCTGATGTTCGTGATGAAGGGAATCTTGACAAGGCCGAGGAAGGTGAGAAGGGCCAGGATGCACACCACGGACAGGGCCACGGGCAGCACATCCCCGAGCACTCCCAGGCCCTTGTCCAGCCAGGTGCTCAGGCCGCCCGTCTCCTGAGGCTGCCACACTGAGGGAGGAAGGGGCAGGTAAGGTATATTTGGTACTAATAGACGGAAGGGGAAGAGAAAGGAAAGGAAGAAGGGAGAGAGGATGGAGAATAAAAGGAAGACGAGGGGAGAGGGAAGGGGAAGAGAAAGAAAGAGGGGAGAGGGAAGGGGAAGAGAAAGAAAGAGGGGAGAGGGAAGGGGAAGAGAAAGAAAGAGGGGAGAGGGAAGGGGAAGAGAAAGGAAGAAGAGGGGGAGAGGAAGGAAAATAAAAGGAAGAAGAAGGGAGAGAGAGGGAAGGGGAAGGAAAGGGAGAGGGGAGAGAGAGAAGTGGAAACAGAGATGAAATATATATAAAAACAATAACATATAAAGAAGTATAATTATAATTTCCATATTTAATTGACCACCGATAGGCCGTTAAGTAGGTGTAGAAACTTAATTACAGGGTCAAATAAGATACTAATGGAAACGATAATAACACAACTAACATAGATTAAATATACATAATAATAACATAAAGAAGTATAATTATAATTCCCATATATAACTGACCACCTATAGGCCGTTAAATAGGTGTAGAAACTTAATTACAGGGTCAAATAAGATACTAATGGAAACGATAATAACACAACTAACATAGATTAAATATACATAATAATAACATAAAGAAGTATAATTATAATTCCCATATATAACTGACCACCTATAGGCCGTTAAATAGGTGTAGAAACTTAATTATAGAGTCATATAAGGTAATTCCCTAACTGGTATGATATTTGGTACTAATGAAAACAACAAATAAACAAGTATAATTATAATTTCCATATTTAATTGACCACCTATAGGCCTTTAAATAGGTGTAGAAACTTAATTACATGGACAAATAAGGTAATTCCCTAACTGGTATGATATTTGGTACTAATGGAAACAACAAATAAACAAGTATAATTATAATTTTCATATATAATTGACCACCGATAGGCCGTTAAATAGGTGTAGAAACTTAATTATAGAGTCAAATAAGGTAATTCCCTAACTGGTATGATATTTGGTACTAATGAAAACAACAAAAATAACACAAATAAAAGATGAAATATATATAAAAGTAGCGATATGAATAAACAAGGAAGTAAAATTATCATAACACAAAGAAGTTAACATCTGTAAAACGACGCTTCAGTACGATATAAGAGGAGGAAGAGGAGGGGAAGAAGGGAGGGGAGGAGAAGGGTAGATAGGCATTTAATTATCACGGGGGGAAGATAAGATAAAGAAAAAGAAAATATAATTAAGGATGAATAGAATTAGAAGAGGGGAAAGTGATATGAGGGGAGGAGAATGGAAGAGGGGAGAGAAGGAAGGGGACGAGAAAGGAGGAAGAGGGGGAGATGAAGGAGAATAAAAGGAAGACGAGGGGAGAGGGAAGGGGAAGAGAAAGGAAGGGGAAGAGAGAGGAAGAGGGGAGAAGAGGAAGAGAAAGAAAGGAAGAGGGGAGAGGAAGGGGACTGAGAGGAAGAAGAAGGGAGAGGGAAGGGGAGGAAACAGGAAGATAAAAGAAGGAAGAGCAAATAATGATAGGGGAGGGAGGGGAGGGGAAGAGAGAGGGGAGAGAAAGGGAAGAGAAAGGAAGAGGGAAGGGAAGGAAAGGGAAGGAAAGGAAGAAGGGAGAGGAAGGGGAAGAGAGAGAAAGGAAGAGGGGAGAGAGGGAAGAGGAGGAGAAAGAGAGGGGAGAAGAAAAGAAGGGAGAGGGAAGGAAGGAGAAGGAAAGGAAGAAAGGAGAGGAAGAGGAAGAAGGAGAAAAAGGAATAAAGATCAAGAAAAGATAGAGAAAAACACACTATCTTACTATCTTACTCACCAGGCTCAAGATAGTTAGGCTGGAAGAGGAAAAAGAAGAGGAAAGGAAGAGGAAAGGAATAAAGATCAAGAAAAGATAGAGAAAACAACAACTATCTAACTATCTTACTCACCAGGCTCAAGATAGTTAGGCTGGAAGAGGAAAAAGAAGAGGAAAGGAAGAGGAAATGAATAAAGATCAAGAAAAGATAGAGAAAAACAACAACTATCTTACTATCTTACTCACCAGGCTCAAGATAGTTAGGCTGGAAGAGGAAAAAGAAGAGGAAAGCAAAAGGAAATGAATAAAGATCAAGAAAAGATAGAAAAAAACAACTATCTTACTATCTTACTCACCAGGCTCAAGATAGTTAGGCTGGAAGAGGAAAAAGAAGAGGAAAGGAATAAAGATCAAGAAAAGATAGAGAAAAACACACTATCTTACTATCTTACTCACCAGGCTCAAGATAGTTAGGCTGGAAGAGGAAAAAGAAGAGGAAAGGAAGAGGAAAGGAATAAAGATCAAGAAAAGATAGAGAAAAACAACAACTATCTTACTATCTTACTCACCAGGCTCAAGATAGTTAGGCTGGAAGAGGAAAAAGAAGAGGAAAGGAAGAGGAAAGGAATAAAGATCAAGAAAAGATAGAGAAAAACACACTATCTTACTATCTTACTCACCGGGCTCAAGATAGTTAGGCTGGAAGAGGAAAAAGAAGAGGAAAGGAAGAGGAAAGGAATAAAGATCAAGAAAAGATAGAGAAAAACAACAACTATCTTACTATCTTACTCACCAGGCTCAAGATAGTTAGGCTGGAAGAGGAAAAAGAAGAGGAAAGGAATAAAGATCAAGAAAAGATAGAGAAAAACAACAACTATCTTACTATCTTACTCACCGGGCTCAAGATAGTTAGGCTGGAAGAGGAAAAAGAAGAGGAAA
>NC_066567.1:662500-700000 GCF_024679095.1 Eriocheir sinensis | reverse complement strand
TGATGCCTATGTCTAATAATAATAATAATAATAATAATAATAATAATAATAATAATAACATCCATTTGGCAAACACCTGTATTCTTAACCCCACACACAAACAAACAAACAAACACAGAGAGAGAGAGAGAGAGAGAGAGAGAGAGAGAGAGAGAGAGAGAGAGAGAGAGAGAGAGAGAGAGAGAGTGTTATAAATAGCAACATTGGTCACCTCTTCTCTCCTTAATAGATGTTTCCTCCTGTTCTTTCCTCCTTCCTTCAGTTGCCAGAGACCGAAGGAAGGAAGGAAAGAAAGAAAGAAAGAAAGAAAAGAAAAGAAAGAAATAAATAAAGAGGAAAAAGAGAGAAAGAAAGAGGAAGAAAGAAAGGGAAAGATACAAATACGGATAAGTAAAAAAAAAATGAAGGGAAAGAAAGAAAAAGAAAAGTTGCCTCAATATAACAAACAGGGAGAAAGAAGGAAAGAAAGAAAGAGAGGAAGAAAGAAAAACAAACACAGGAAAATATAATGAACAAAAGAGAGAAAGAAAGAAAGAAAGAAAGGGAGAGAAAAACATGATAAACAAAACAAAAGAAAGAAAGGAAGAGAAAAAAACCCGCAGATAAAGATGAAAAACAGAGGAACGAAAGACAGAAAAAAAGAAAGAGAGAGAAAAACATAGAAAAAAACAAACAAACAAACAGAGGAAGAAAAGGAAATCAAGCAAAAAATCAAATAGTCCCCCTTAAGGAAAGTGTTTGCAGGCATATATATAAAGGTGGAGGCGGTGGAGCAGGTGAGTTGTGGTTACCTGGAGACACGGGGCAGGCAAGGTGTGTGGTGGTGGTGGTGGTGGTGATGATGGTGATGAAGGTTACAATAGTTTTAACAGTAGAAGATAGATCAAGGGAGTGGTGATGATGGTGGTGGTGGTGGTGGTGGTGTTGAAACAAAATAGAATGCCCCCCAAATATAATAATAATAATAATAATAATAATAATAATAATAATAATAATAATAATAATAATAATAATAATAATAATAATAATAATAATAGACGGTTATTTCTCTCTCTCTCTCTCTCTCTCTCTCTCTCTCTCTCTCTCTCTCTCTCTCTCTCTCTCTCTCACACACACACAGATGCACCCGTTCACCACCACCACCACCACCACCAGCATCACCACCATCATCATCACCACGCTGGCCATCATCACCTTCTGCCTACCCACCACCACCACCACCACCACCACCAGCGAGGGGGGTCAGGGGGGGCGTGGGGTTCGGCTGCTCGGGTTCGTCACCTCCACCACCGTGACGCGCCTATCCACCACCACCATCACCGCCCTCTCCACCTGCATCACCGCCGCCACGGACGCCACCCCCTGCTTGGGACGGCGGAAGAGGAGCGACCGTCTGCTGGATATGTAAGGAAGGGAAGGATGGGAAGGAAGGGAAAGGGAGGAAGGAGAGGAGGAGGAAAAGGAGGGAAAAGTAAGGATATGGAGAGCAAGGAAGAAAGGAGAGAGAGATGAAAGTAAAGGGAGATGAAAGTAAAGGGAAGGAAGGAAAAGGGAGGAGGGAGAGGAGGAGGAAAAGGAGGGAAAACTGAGGATATGAAGAGCAAGGAAGAGAAGAGAGGGAGAGGAAAGTAAAGGGAAGGAGAGAAGGAAGGGAAGGAGAGGAAAGTAAAGGGAAGGAGACAAGGAAGAGAAGTAAAGGAAAATGAAGGAAATGGAAGGGGAGGGAAAGGAAGGAAAGGAAACGGAAAGGGAATTGAAAGAATATCAACAAATAAAGGGTGGAGAGAGAGAGAGAGAGAGAGAGAGAGAGAGAGAGAGAGAGAGAGAGAGAGAGAGAGAGAGAGAGAGAGAGAGAGAGAGAGAGAGAGAGAGAGAGAGAGAGAGAGAGAGAGAGAGAGAGAGAGAGAGAGAGAGAGAGAGAGAGAGAGAGAGAGAGAGAGAGAGAGAGAGAGAGAGAGAGAGAGAGAGAGAGAGAAACAGACAAACAGAGAAACACAAACAGAAACAGACATATAGAATCACCCTCACCACCACCACCACCACCACCACCCTCACCACAACCAAAATCTGAGTTAAATCTCCCTTCAACAGACCAAACTACGAGGCATGGAGAGACGAGGACGATGAAGCCGCTAAAGCAACCACAAACAAGGACGACTACCCACTCTTCACCAGCATGGAAGAAGACGACAAGGAGGAGGAGGAAGAGGAGGAGGAGGAGGAGGGGAGGAGGAAGACACACGGAATGGATTTGAACGTAGAGAAGAGTGAAGAGGAGGGAAAGGGGAGAGAGAAGGGAGAGAAGAGTGAAGAGGAGGGAAGGGAGAGAAAGGGGAGAGAGAGGGGAGAGGAGAGGGAGGGGAGGGTCAAGTTCACAATTTGGTCGTCGCTTTTCACGACTCTAACAGTGACCAGCTCCTCGGCTTTAGGGGGAACGACCGTCACAGCGTCCGCCTTCTGCGTCACCCCCGGCTTCATGAACGGGGCCTGTTTCCTTGGCTAATGATGATGATGATGACGAGGAGGAGGAGGTGGTGAAGGAGGAGGAGGAGGTGGTGTTCAATTTTCTCTCATTCTCTCTGTTTTGTTATCTCTCTCTCTCTCTCTCTCTCTCTCTCTCTCTCTCTCTCTCTCTCTCATTAGTGTAAGTATTCGGTATCTGTCGTGTATTTATTTGTAATTATAAAGAAGAAAAAAATAATATATATACTCAAGATCATTATTGTTTTATTTTGTTTTTGTTTGTTTTTGTTGTTGTTGATTACACTTGATAAAGAAAAAAATCCTCCTTCTGAATCTCTTTGCACTCCATCGATCTATCTAGTCCTTCTTTCCTTCATTCCTTCCTTCATTTCCTTCTCTTTCTTACTTCCCCTTCCCTTCCTTCTCTCCTTCCTGTCCCTTCCTTCTTTCCTTCCTTCCTTCCTTAACTTCCTTCTTTTTCTTACTCTTCTTCCCTTCCTTCTCTCCTTCCTGTCCCTTCCTTCTTTCCTTCCTTCCTTCCTTAACTTCCTTCTTTTTCTTACTCTCCTTCCCTTCCTTCTCTCCTTCCTTTCCCTTCCTTCTTTCCTTCATTCCTTCCTTCATTTCCTTCTCTTTCTTACTTCCCTTCCCTTCCTTCTCTCCTTCCTTTCCCTTCCTTCTTTCCTTCATTCCTTCCTTAACTTCCTTCTTTTTCTTACTCTCCTTCCCTTCCTTCTCTCCTTCCTTTCCCTTCCTTCTTTCCTTCCTTTCCCTTCCCTTCATTTCCCGTTACGTTTCTGACCTCTTCCTTTCCTTCTCCTTCCTTGCTTTTCCTTTTCCTTTTATTTTTTTGCTAGCTTTTTCATTATCTTCTTTTTTTAACGTTTTTTTTTCATTCCTTTGACGCGGAAACACAAATGAATGCGAGGTTGACAATGACACACACACACACACACACACACACACACACACACACTAAGGCCTATAGAATCCATTAGAGCCCTTCAACACACCCTTTAAATGCTATCGGAACCTACAAAAGAAGAGATCGTAGAAGCATAACATCACTTGGCAAGGCTTTCTAAAATAGGTCATATATATACTTCAAAAATTTCGGCGTCTAAGAACACACTCATTTGACAAGGCTTTCCTAGGAGTTTGGGGCGTTTGCAGAGGTAGTTTTATGACCCTGGTGGTAGTGTGACCCTTCTTCTGTACCATGAACCTGAAGAAACAGTCATCAGAACGCGACTGAGCTCCTTTTCGGCGAGAGGCGGGAGGCACACACATTTGACAAGGCTTCGTAGGAGTTTGGGGCATTTGCAGGGGTAGTTTTATGACCCTGGTGGTAGTGTGACCCTTCTTCTGTACCATGAACCTGAAGAACCACTCATTAGGACCCGATTGATCTCCTCTTCGGCCTTCGGGAATTGTTGGTGTGAGGCGGGAGGCACACACATTTGACAAGGCTTTCCTAGGAGTTTGGGGCGTTTGCAGAGGTAGTTTTATGACCCTGGTGGTAGTTCAACCCTTCTTCTGTACCATGAACCTGAAGAACCACTCATTAGGACCCGATTGATCTCCTCTTCGGCCTTACGGAATTGTTGGTGTGAGGCGGAAGCGTTTGTGAATACCGACCTCAGAAAACGAGTGGTGACGTTTTCTATGGTTTGTAGGGTAGACTTTCCTTCTGCCCCGGGCGGTGTATGGTCGCGCCTACACCACATTGAGGATATATAAGCATGTGGTCCCTTTACCTCCTAGCCTCATTAACTGTCTGTGAAGGTTAGTGTCTCAATGTTAAGGTAAAGTTGGGCGCATACGATACACGCCCATAGGAACGCGTGAGGGTAGTAGTGATCTCTGTTATGTTAGCCCTTTGAGCTTGTGGTGGGAGAGAACTCTTAAACCTTTGAGCTTGTGGTGGGAGAGAACTCTTAAACCTTTGAGCTTGTGGTGGGAGGGAACTCTTAAACCTTTGAGCTTGTGGTGGGAGAGAACTCTTAAACCTTTGAGCTTGTGGTGGGAGAGAACTCTTAAACCTTTGAGCTTGTGGTGGGAGAGAACTCTTAAACCTTTGAGCTTGTGGTGGGAGAGAACTCTTAAACCTTTGAGCTTGTGGTGGGAGAGAACTCTTAAACCTTTGAGCTTGTGGTGGGAGAGAACTCTTAAACCTTTGAGCTTGTGGTGGGAGAGAACTCTAACCCGTCTGCTGCGATTGGCATGGATTTGGCTTTCAGCGGTAGCCTTTTAACATAATAATCCCAGGTCTTTCTCTGCCTCTGCCTCGCATATACCGATGTTTGGGCTATACCTATTGCCAAAACAACAATAATTAACCATTTTAACGATAACTATATATGAAGCACTGTTGCCAGATTGTCGTACTCAGAGCATAGTGTTTACCGGTTTCTGACGCCTAACTATTGCCAAGAAACATAAGGAATTAACTATTTTAACGAGACAATCTTTGGGTCGGAGGTCGGTAAATATATGAGGCGGAGTAAATCTGGCTTTTTTTATATGAAGGCAGTTTTGGGGGTCGAGGAGACAGTTTTGGGTCCGAAATCGGAAACATAGGAGGCTGAGTTGGCAACGTTGGCACTCACCCTCTTGCTATCGTACTCAGAGCCTCGTATTTACCTGTTTCTGAGCCATAGCTATTGCCAAAACACACCAATATTTATCCATTTTAACGATAACTATATATGAAGGCAGTTTTGGGTCCGAAATCGGAAACATAGGAGGCTGAGTTGGCAACTTTGGCACTCACCCCCTGCTGCCTCGCCCCCTCCAGATGAAGGTGGCGGCGGCAGTGTGGGCGGCGGCGGGCACTGTGCTGTGCCTGGCGGTGGCTGTGAGGGGGGCTGATTTCTACCGTGCCGAGGCGAAAGGCGAGGACGAGAGGGACGAGAGAATCTTCGCCATCCGGGTCCACACCTCCGTGACGCGGCTGGCCTCCACGACCCTGAGCGCGCTGTCGACCTGCCTCTCCGTGGTCACCAGCACAGCGTGCAACGGCCGCAAGAAGAGGGAGTTCTACAACCAACTGGAGTGAGTGTCCTAACCTGACCTAACTAAACTTACCTAACCTAACTATACTTACCTAACCTAACCTCTAACTTTACCTAACCTGACCTAACTAAACTTACCTAGCCTAACTGTACTTACCTAACCTAACCTCTAACTTTAACTAACCTGACCTAACTAAACTTACCTAACCTAACTATACTTACCTAACCTAACCTCTAACTTTACCTAACCTGACCTAACTAAATTTACCTAACCTAACTATACTTACCTAACCTAACCTCTAACCTTACCTAACCATTTCTAACCTTACCTAACCTAACTAAACTTACCTAACCTAACTATACTTACCTAACCTAACTTCTAACCTTACCTAACTAAACTTACCTAACCTTACCTTTTCTAACCTTACCTAACCTAACCTAACCTCTAACCTTATCTAACCATTTCTAACCTTACCTAACCTAACTAAACTTACCTAGCCTACCCTCTAACCTTACCTAATCTAACCTAACTAAACTTACCTATCCTAACCTCTATCCTTACCTAACCTAACCTTTTCTAACCTAACCTAACATAACCTTAACTTACCTAACCTAACCTCTATCCTAACCTTACCTAACCTAACCTAACCTAACCTAACTAAACTTACCTATCCTAACCTCTATCCTTACCTAACCTAACCTTTTCTAACCTTAACTTACCTAACCTAACCTCTATCCTAACCTTACCTAACCTAACCTAACCTAACTAAACTTACCTATCCTAACCTCTATCCTTACCTAACCCAACCTAACCTAACTAAACTTACCTAGCCTAACCTCTATCCTTACCTAACCTTTTCTAACCTTACTTAACATAACCTTACTTTACCTAACCTAACATTTTCTAACCTTATCTAACCTAACTATTTACCTTACCCAACCTCTAACCTTACCTAACCTAACCTTACCTAACATAACCTTAATTTACCTAACCTCTATCCTTACCTAATCTAACCTTTCCTAACCTTACCTTACCTTACCTAACCTAACCTAACTTACCTAACCTCTAACCTTACCTAACCTAACCTTTTCTAACCTTACCTAACCTAACCTTAACTTACCTAACCTAATCTCTAACCCTTCCGTAACCTAACTTACCTAACCTAACCTTTTCTACTGAGTGGTGGGGAGGGCCCGGGACCACACCACCACACTACCACAGCCACCCTCACTATACCCACTCCACTACCACACCACCACCACCACCACCACACCACACCTCACTATACCCACTCCACTACCACACCACCACCACACCACCACACCTCACTATACCCACTCCACGACCACACCACCACCACACCACCACACCTCACTATACCCACTCCACTACCACACCACCACCACATCACCCCACCTCACTACACTCACTCCACGACCACACCACCACCACACCACCACACCTCACTATACCCACTCCACTACCACACCACCACCACCACCACACCACCACCACATCACCACACCTCACTACACTCACTCCACGACCACACCACCACCACCACCACACCACACCTCACTATACCCACTCCACTACCACACCACCACCACATCATCACACCTCACTACACTCACTCCACGACCACACCACCACCACACCACCACACCTCACTATACCCACTCCACTACCACACCACCACCACATCACCACACCTCACTCCACTCACTCCACGACCACACCACCATTAACACCACCAACTCTCCCTTACAGAGCCCTCGAGGGACCTTATGCCGACACCGATTTCAAGCTATCAGGAAGCATGGACGAAGAAGGAGCAGAAGAGGAGGAGGTGACGAGCAGCACCGAGGAGGAGGAGGAGGAGGCCATGGAGGGGGAGGCTGTGACCGGCAGGGATGGGAAGAAGCTCACCATCTGGTCCACAAGCCTCACCACCCTCACCATCACCTCCACCTCCTACATCCCCGGAACCACCATCACCGCCAGCGCCTTCTGCACCGCTCCGGGCATCACCGAAGGCTGCTTTGGGTAAGGTCAAGTGAGGTCAGTGAAATGCCGCGTGACCTCTGACCTTTACCCGTGACCGCTTGACCTGACCCCCGGACCTCCCCCCTCCCTCAACCCTCCCCCCCCTTAGCCCTAGAATTGCTTTTTTGGACTCGTTCGCCCCTGTACAGTATCTTTTGTTGTTGTTGTTGTTGTTTTTGTTGTTAAGTATATAATAAAAGTGTTGTATTTCTGTATTTGTTTTGTTTCTCGTTGTTATTTGGGAGGAGGAGGAGGAGGAGGAGGAGGAGGAGGAAAAAGAAGAAGAAGAGGAGGAGGAGGAGGAGGAGGAGGAGGAATAGACAACACGAAATAAAAAAAATAAAAAAGGAAAGCAGACCAATAAAAAAAACATGAAAAAGACGAAGAACAAGAAAAATAAAAATGAAGAAAGAAGAAGAAGAAGAGGAGGAAGTATACAGCGGCCGTTTTTCTTTTTTTTTTTATACATAGGCCTACAGAAATCAAAGTCTGGACCGTCTTCGGGTAAAACGTGCATGCAGACAGACAGACACAGACAGACAAAACAACAACAACAACATCAACATCAACAACTTCAGTCACTCGATCGTTTAAGTCATCCAGTGAAGTCACCCACCACCACCACCACCACCATTGCCACCACCACCACCACCACCACCACCACCATCACCATTGCCACCACCACCACCACCACCACCACTGCCACACTAACAGGAAAGAAACATGTACAAAATATCCTTTACTTTCCTCCTCCACCCGGGAAATTACTCTTCTTCTTCTTCTTCTTCTTCCTCTTCTTCTTCTTTTTCTTTTTCTTTTTCTTCCTCTTCTTTTTTTCTTCTTCTTCTTCTTCTTCGGCTTCTTTTTCTTCCTCTTCTTCTTTTCATCTTTATTTTTCAACATAATCCTTCCTCCTCCTCCTCCTCCTCCTCCTCCTCTTATTTTTTTCTTTTCTTCCTCCTCCTCCTCCTCCTCTTCCTTTTTCTCTCATTCTTCCTCCTCCTCTTCCTTTTTCTTCCCCTTGTCTCTTCCTCCTCTCCTCTTCCTCCTCCTCTTTCACAATCCTTTTCTTCTTTTTTTGTATTCTTCGTCTCCTCCTCCTCCTCCTCCTCCTCTTCCCAATTTAAAAACCAACCAACAGAAAACGTCACTCCTTCAAGGCAGACAATTATAAAACGGAAAACTCAAGGGAAAACTGCAGTAAATTCCCCTAGAGTGACGTGGCGCTGGTCAGGGTGAGTTGGGGTGCCTCACTACCCTCCCCCGGGACCCCGAGTGTTACCCTGGGGTGCGGGGAAGGCGTGCGTGCGTATATAAGAGGTGAGGTTAAGGGGCTGCGTGCGTGTGTGTGTGTGACATCTGCTTGCGTATAAGGTTGGTGTGGCTGGGGCTTTCCTCCTCCTCCTCCTCCTCCCTCTTCCTCTTCTTCTTCTTCTTCTTCTTCTTCTTCTTCTTCTTCTTCTATTTAATTAGCATCACCAATTTCTGTCCTTTTATCATTCTCCTTCTTCATTTTCCTTGTCTTCTTCTTCTTCTTCTTCTTCTTCTTCTTCTTCTTCTTCTTCCTCTTGTTGCTCTTCCATTCCATTACTATCACCAACTTCTGTCATTTTACCTTCCTCCTCCTCCTTCTTCTTCTCCTCCTCCTCCTCCTCCTCCTCCTTTTTCATTGTTTTCTTCTTCTTCTTCTTCTTCTTCCTCTTGTTGCTCTTCCATTCCATTACTATCACCAACTTCTGTCATTTTACCCTCCTCCTCCTCCTCCTCCTCCTCCTCCTCCTCCTGTTTCGATTGATTTGCTCTGAAAAAGAATATATATCCGTATGTGGACAATCACTGAAAAAAAGAATAGACATAAACATCAACAAATATGCAAGTAAATAAACGAGCAAATAAACAAAGAGATAAACAAATATAAAACTGAACGAGTGAAACATTAACCATAACAATAATAATAATAATAATAATAATAATAATAATAATAATAATAATAATAATAATGATGATTGATGATACAGATGGGGGTAGTGAGGAGAACGCAAACGATGAAGGTGATGATGGTGGTGATGGTGATGACTGTCCTACCACACCACGTCACACCCACCACCACCACCGCACCACCAGAACCAGAAGGCCCCGTGGTGGTGGATCAGAGAAGGGTGGAGCGCCTCTTAGCCTTCTACACCACCACCTCCGTGAAGCGTCTGGCCACGACCACAATCACGGCGCCCTACACGTGTCTCTCAACGAACGGCGGTGCCGCGGCGTGCAACGGGAGGAAGAAGAAGTCGCTCTGGAAGGACCTCATGTAAGAAGGACCGTAGGATTTATTAGCCCGGTATTACAAGAAACTTTCGATTCACACATCAGCTATTTCTAAAGGTCAAAGAGGGGGTCAGTCGGGTTCTAAAAAGTGTTTCTTCAGGTTCATGGTACAGAGGAAGGGTCAAACTAGCAATAGGGCCATAAAACTACTCCCGGAAATGCCTGCAACTCCTACGAAAGCCTTGCCAAATATGTGTTCTTGGGCGGCGAAATGTCTTAGAAAACGACCCTCCTAGTCTGTCTTCCAAATATATCGAGGCCGGTCTGGCATAGGCTCCCGTGGGTCCTTTCCTCCCCTCTGCTCTGCCATACAGTCCCAACAGCTATCCCTTCCTCTCATATGTAAGCTATTGGTAACATATGAGAGGAAGGGATAGGTGTTGGGACTGTGTGGCAGGGCAGAGGGGAGGAAAGGACCCGCGGGAGCCAACGCCAAAAATGACTCGACAATTTGGTTCACAATAGTAAGCGTAGGATATATATATATATGTTTCTCTCTTGAGGGGTCGCTTGGATGGCCCCAGTCTGTTTGTTGAGCGGGCGGATTTTATTTACAGTGGCTCCCGTGGTGTGTGTGTCTTCCCTGACCTCTTGACCTGTCGCTGAAGTTAGGGTCGATGGAAGATCTAGGCAGCTTTTTTTGTTTTACTGCAAAGGAGACGGTTCAAGGGCAACAAAAAGAGTGCAGAGAGAAAAACAAAGCCCGCTACGCACCGCTCCCATAACAGACAAACGCAAAGGTGGCCAAAAGGGAGGTCAATTTCGGGTGGAGTTTTTTTTGTTTTTGTTTTTTTTCGGACACCGCCTCCCTATTTTAATCAAGGGAATAAGTTTGTTTGGTGATGTTTTAGTGGTGAGAGAGAACCTTCACCACTAGAACATCACCACCACCATCCTCACCACCACCGTCACCACCACAACTAGCAAACCCATCACCATCACCACCAGAACCCCACCCCCATCACCACCACTGTATCACCACTAACACAACCACCCTCACCACCACCAGGGACGTCGAAGGCCTCTACCAGGGACCAGAACTTGAGGGAAGCCAAGAGAAGGAGATGGAGAGAGAGGAGAAGGATTTGGAAGTGGAGGAGAGTGTGGAGGGAGGGAAGAGGGAGGGGAGGAGGCTTACGATATGGTCCACTGTTCTCTCCACCCTGACCCTAACCTCCACTTCCTACCTCGCCGGCACCACCATCACCGCCACCGCCTTCTGCCTCACCGCCGGACTCACCCCTGGTTGCTTTGGTTAATTGGGTGGTGATGTGCTTTTTTTTTTTTTTTTTTTTTTGGTCTGTCTTTGGTTTGGTTTTATTCTGTTTTATTCTCTGTCTGTCTGTCTGTCTGTCTGTCTGTCTCTCTCTCTCTCTCTCTCTCTCTCTCTCTCTCAGCGCGACCCGGACCCCCCCCCAACCCCCCCTTGATAATTTGTATGTGGTTTTTTTATATATATAACTTGGATTCTCTTATTTAGTGTACAAAGCTAATGATAATAATAATAATAATAATAATAATAATAATAATAATGATAATGTGTGAGGTGGTTTTATTAGTTACCTGCCCAATACCTGTACTGTTATATACCATTACCTGTATTTTATTAGCATGTGTTTGGTATACCTGAATTTCATTTTCCTCTGCGTGGTGGTCATCCTCAGAGCTTCTATTTTGTTTTTCTATAGTTGTTTTTCTAGAGAGATCGTGTCTGTGTGTGTTTGTTAATGTGCATATGTGTGTATGTTTATGTATGGATGTAGGTAAGGAAAGGAAGAGAGAAGATTGGAAAGGAAAGCGAAGGATAGGAAGGGAAGGGAAGGGAAGGAAAGGGAAGGGAATGAAGGGAAGGTAAAAGAGTGGAGCTATGAGGAGAAGGAAAGGTGACTATGTATCAGTGGTGGGCGCGGTACCAAAAGTCTGGGGTTGCGTTACGCGGTACTGCGGTGCCTCAGCATGCCCAGTGCATTCCGCGGTACTCCGGTACTTTTCCCGCCCCCCCTGGTGCGTTCCGCGGTACTGCGGTACTGGGGTACCTGGTTTCTAAAGAAGCACTTAAAAAGAAAAAAAAAATAGCTCTGCGACACCAATTACCAAAAACACCTACATGTAAAAAAAAAAAATAATAATAATTAAACGCCACATGAGATTAGGTGGAAATTACCCAGCAGGAAAGATGTGCCCGGAATATGTAACACAATAATGTTGTAGATGACAATAATATATACAGGTAATTATTTAACAGATTATTTCCTAGGAGCAAGATTTTCACCGACCTGCCAGTAGTGAAGTTGGGCCGGGAGTAGAGTTAGAACGTTACACTTTCTAAGTCCGATACCGTTAGCACGATACACGTTAGTAACGTGTATCGTGTACTTATTCAATGTAAATGGCGTTATATAATCTTCATCCGAAATTGATTCTCTCTATCCTACACAACAAGCCAAACAATAATACCTTGACCTCACGCACGGAGACTGTACACCCGGCGAATGCAAAGAATATACGATTTAACCATTTTCCTGTTCAATGTAAATGACGTTACAGTATCTCCATCTGAAACTGATACTCTCTGGGCCGATTACAAGACATTTCATTGCCCAAAAACACATATTTGACAAGACTTTCGTAGGAGTTGTGGGCATTTCCAGGAGTAGCTTTATGACCCTGGTGGTAGTCTGACCCTTCCTCCGTACCGTGAACCTGAAGAAACACTCAGAAGAACCCGACTGACCCCCTCTTTGACCTTTAGTATTAGCTGATGTGAGAAGCGAAAGTGATACCGACCTCTATCCTAAATTTACCTCTCTTTAGCCGGGTCCACAGCCTCCGTGTAACCTCTCCAAGACACATACGGCTCACAGGTTAATTAGGAGAAGGTTAGGTGAAGTAGTTACAGGTAAGGCTCGGTAATTATGCAATATTAGGATCCAAAAAGGGGAGGTAAGTTAGTCCTTCAAGGTCATGCTGAGTTACTTTAAGATCAGTTATATAAAGTTCAGGCATTGTAGAGAAAAGAAAACGACACAGAAATAATGAAAACGGAATAGAATCAAAGAGTTTTCACCTCATCCAACACACACACACACACATACACCCACACACACACACACACAGTTGCCAGGTTACCGTACTCAGAGCATAGTATTTACCGGTTTCTGACGCCTAACTAACTCTTTTAACGATAACAATAAATGAGTCTTGTTATTGGAACCCAGGAGATAGTTTGGGGGCAGGAAGTCGGGAAATATAACCGGCTGAGTACGACAATCTTGCACCGTTAACACACACACACACACACACACACCACCACCACCACCATCAAGACAGACACACACAGAATGAGACTGAAAACGCACTCTGTCCAACACTTCTGCGCTAAAAATAGTAACACAGCCTCCTCCTCTTCCTCCTCCTCCTCCTCTTCCTCTACTTGCTTCAGGAAAACGATCATTGATATTCGAATTTTCCCTTTTGCTTTCATATCTTTTATTGTGTGTGTGTGTGTGTGTGTGTGTGTGTGTGTGTGTGTGGCCACGTCAGGGATAGGTAGGCAAAAGAGGAGGGAAACGAAATCATGCTTGGAGGAGGGGGAGATAAAAGGGGGAAGTGGAGGATGAGGGGGTGAGAAGGAAGAGGAGGAGGAGGGGGTGGTAAGGGGAGGGTGTAAGGAGGAGGAGGAGGGGGTAAGAAGGAGGAGGAGGGGTGAGGGAAGAGGGGATAGTAAGGGGAGGGGGGTAGACAGGAGAGGGAGCAGGAGAGTTAAAAATTTTGCGGCTCTATATAAAGCAGACGAGGATAGCGGACTGCACTGATTACCGCCTCGTGTGTGTGTGTGTGAAGGTGGGTGAGGGATGCTGTTGCTGTCTGTCAATCTATCTATCTGCCTGTCTGTCTACCTAACTTCCCGTCTGTCTACCCCTCGTTTCCATATGCGAGCTGGAATAAGGACGTGCAGTAACAGCTTTAGTAAAACATTTGGACCACTGCAGACAAAGCTTAGTAATGAAGAATAGGGTACTAGCTGCGGGATCATGTTTCTTATAGGCCCCTCAAAGCGAATTAATGAGAAAAATCGTCACTCACGCAAACCATTTCATAATATATATCAATGTATTTGTGATCAGTTTATGCAGCATCTATTTTTGGGGGTTTATAGCATGGTGAAAATTTGGCCCGTCGCTGCTACACGGTAGAGCCACAAATTTGGCCCGTCGCTGGTACACGGTAGAGCCACAACTTTGGACCGTCGCTGTTTCACGATAAAGCCACAAATTTGGCCCATAGCTGTTTCACGGTAAAGCCACAAATTTGGCCCATAGCTGTTTCACGATAAAGCCACAAATTTGGCCCATAGCTGTTTCACGGTAAAGCCACAAATTTGGCCCATAGCTGTTTCACGATAAAGCCACAAATTTGGCCCATAGCTGTTTCACGGTAAAGCCACAAATTTGGCCCGTCGCAGTTTCACGGTAAAGCCACAAATTTGGCCCGTCGCTGTTTCACGATAAAGCCACAAATTTGGCCCGTCGCTGCTACACGGTAAAGCCACAAATTTGGCCCGTCGCTGCTACACGGTAAAGCCACAAATTTGGCCCGTCGCTGCTACACGGTAAAGCCACAAATTTGGCCCGTTACTGCTACCGGGTTTTAATAGATGATACACTGAGACAGACAGACAGACAGACAGACGGACAGACGGACTGACAACACAAAAAAATAATAAATACATCTAGACAGATTAAGACACACAGGAAATATAAATGAAAGTATTCTTTTTCTTTTTTTACGCTTAGCTTATTGCTGGGGCAGGCTTTCTTGTTAGGGCCTGGTGGTCGGTCCCAGCTCGTTACGGCGCAGGTGTGTTGTATAGTGGCGCCATCTTGCTTGGCTCATGCTGCCCACCGAATCTCTTTTCTGTCCTCTATAGGCGGCCAACCTAGAGTCCGGGTTGACAGGTGGTCTTCAGGGCAGCACGCGGGTAGTCACAAACCGATTAGCCACCGCCTCGCAAAACGGCATTAGACGGGGAAACAAAGACATTTACCAGTCATGAAAAAATTATGAGCCGTATTACTAAACATTTCGCAGCCCAAGTTCACATATTTGACAAGGCTTTCGTACGAGTTGTGGGCATTTCCAGGAGTAGTTGTATGACTCTGGTGGTAGTTCGATCCTTCCTCTGTACCGTAAACCTAAAGAAACACTCATTAGAACCCGCCTGACCCCCTCTTTGACCTTTAGAAATAGCCGATGTGAGAAACGAGTGTGTCTTGCAATACCGACCTATATCATTTTCTCCCTTTCTTTGCCCGCCTCGCCCCCCCGCCCCCCTCCCCCCCACAGACAATGAGGAAGGTGATAGCATTGGTGGTGTTACTGGGGGTGGTGGCGGCGGCGTCAGGGACTTCCCCGGCTGAGGGTGGCGCCAACAAAGCGAGTGACGCCAGCCATGCCGCCAAGGACCTGCTGGAGGAGGACAGGCGCGGCGTGAAGATCTTCGCCTACTCCACCACCACCTCCATTAAGCGGCTCGCCACCACCACCATCACCGCCATCTCCACCTGCCTCTCGCTCTCCGTCGGGGTAGTGTGCACCGGCAGGAGGAAGCGATCCTACTTCAGTGACCTCGTGTGAGTGGAAGGAGCAGTTGACTGATTGACTGATTGGCGAGTTGATTGATTGGGGCAGGAGGGTACGATCTCACTTCACTGACCTCGTGTGAGTGGAAGGAGCAGTTGACTGATTGATGACTGGCTGGTTGATTGATTGTAATTCTCTCTCTCTCTCTCTCTCTCTCTCTCTCTCTCTCTCTCTCTCTCTCTCTCTCTCTCTCTCTCTCTCTCTCTCTCTCTCTCTCTCTCTCTCTCTCTCTCCTAAATAGAAACCTGGATGAGATGTCAGAATCGGACGCTCTCTACGGCAGCCAGCTTGAGGAGGACGATGTGGAGGTGGGGAGCAGGTCTGGATACGGCGGGCAGGAGGAGGAGGCGGGAGAGGAGGTGGTGGAGGAACCGGGCAAGGATGGGCAGGTGAAGAAGCGGCTGGTAAAGGGAAAGAAGGGCAGGAAGCTAACTATCATCTCCTCCTTGATCTCGACTCTGACCCTCACCTCGACGTCCTATCTGGTGGGCACTACTGTCACCGCCACGGCCTTCTGCGCGGCCCCGGGTCTCACCGCGGGATGCTTCGGAAAGTAGTGATGCCGCCTGATCTGTCGCCCACGGAGACCTCGCACGAGTACCCTTGCCTGTTCCTATTACCTTACCCCCCAATCACCTATCACCTGTTGACTTGCTCCCCAATTACCGTCCCTCGCATCTATCACTCTGTTTTCATTCAGCAGTATTTCCTTTCTTTTTTGACCTTGTATCTTGCTTATTAGGTAATGATAAGTATGTTTTTTAACTTAATTGTATCCTTTCCCTTTCCTTCTCCTTCTCCTCCGTCTCTTCCTCCTTTTCCTCTCTCCCTCCTACCTTCTTCCCTCTCTCCTCTTCCTCTTTCCCTCCCATCTCTCCTACCCTCCTTTCCTCCCTCACAACACCCTCTTTCCTCCCCTAGTTCCCTCCCCACGATAGGACAAGGCACTCACTCGGCACAGGTAGGGTCATGACACGTGATGACCTGACCCTGGCCACCCAAGTCCCGCTCCCTGACCTGCCCTGAACAAGCTGAGGAATCACCGCTGACCTGTTTGTTAATTTATTTGATGTTTGTATTTGTTTTATTTTTTGCTTTAAGTTGGACTCTCTTCCTTTGTACATTATAAGTTACCTGATGAAAATAAATGATAAAGGAATAAACAAAACGCTCATTGTACGTATATATTCCTCTGTCACGTGGTGAGTAAGCGGCCATTTTTTCCTTTGCTTTTGTCCTTGAATTTTAAAGTTAAAGAAAAGATCCCTAAATGGTAAAGGATTAAAGGAAACGTTCATTGTTTATATTCCTTTGTGACGTGGTAAGTACACAACCATTTTTCCCCTTGTTTTTTTTGTTGTTGTTTTTCCTTTGTTTTTGTTCTTGAAATTTTCCGTTACAGTTAAAAAAAAAAAATCCCTCAGTGACAAAGGAACCGTTCATTGTTTATATATTCCTCTGTGGCGTGGTAAGTAAACAGTCTTTTTTTGTTTGTTTGTTTGTTTGTTTGTTTCCTTTGTTTTTGCCCTCGAGTTATTTCCTTTACTATAAAAAAAATCCGTCCCCTGATAACTGACCGGGAACGTTGTGGAGTGTTTTCAAATATATGTGTTAATAAAGTGCGTATGTGTAACTTGTGTGTCTACGTATACGACTTACACACACACACACACACACACACACACACACACACACACGTAGCTAGCCTATGTTCATTTGTTCATTTTCTGTTGTTGTTGTTGTTGTTGTTGTTGTTGTTGTTGTTGTTGTTTATTTCCAGTGATACCAACTGCACTGCATCGCCTCATCCAAGTATTTCTCTTCTTTTCCTTTCATTCCCACTTTTCCTTTGTTCATTTGCTATTGTTGTTGTTGCTGTTGTTGTTGTTGTTGTTGTTTATTTCCAGTGATACCAACTGAACTACCTTGATCATAATATTTCTCTTCTTTCCCTTTCAATCCCAGTTTCCATTTCTATTTTCCTTCCGTTTATTTATTTATCATCCAACACTCGTCCATTGCAACAAATAATAAGGATATGAAACAATCATCATCATTACTATCATCATTATTATTATTATCATGACACAAACAGCTGTACCATGACTCCTTAGACCTAGCAAACAAACAAGCACGTAAGTCCTATAGATGATCACACACAAGCGAAGGAACACACATTGTACCGCCTTTAGGAGAACAAATCAACTAATCTATTTATACTTATACGAAAGAGCTTAACCAATCTTCGCCTCTTGCTGTACTGTGGTAGGTGTATAACGTCTGTCTACAACGAAAGCTCTGAATAACGCATCTCTATAACGGACTGTCTATAACGAAAGCTCTGAATAACGTGTCTCTATAACGTAATCAGTTTGCATAACGTAAACTTTAACTAATCTTTGTCTTGCTGTACTGTGGTAGGTGTATAACGTCTGTCTACAACGAAAGCTCTGAATAACGCATCTCTGTAACGGACTGTCTATAACGAAAGCTCTGAATAACGTATCTCTATAACGTAATCAGTTTGCATAACGTAAACTTTAACTAATCTTTGTCTTGCTGTACTGTGGTGGGGGTATAACGTCTGTCTATAACGAAAGCCCTGAATAACGCATCTCTATAACGGACTGTCTATAACGAAAGCTCTGAATAACGTATCTCTATAACGTAATCAGTCTGCATAACGTAAACTTTAACTAATCTTTGTCTTGCTGTACTGTGGTAGGTGTATAACGTCTGTCTATAACGAAAGCCCTGAATAACGCATCTCTATAACGGACTGTCTATAACGAAAGCTCTGAATAACGTATCTCTATAACGTAATCAGTTTGCATAACGTAAACTTTAACTAATCTTTGTCTTGCTGTACTGTGGTAGGTGTATAACGTCTGTCTATAACGAAAGCCCTGAATAACGCATTTCTATAACGGACTGTCTATAACGAAAGCTCTGACTAACGTATCTCTATAACGTAATCAGTTTGCATAGCGTAAACTTTAACTAATCTTTGTCTTGCTGTACTGTGGTAGGTGTATAACGTCTGTCTATAACGAAAGCCCTGAATAACGCATTTCTATAACGGACTGTCTATAACGAAAGCTCTGACTAACGTATCTCTATAACGTAATCAGTTTGCATAGCGTAAACTTTAACTAACTTTTGTCTTGCTGTACTGTGGTGGGGGTATAACGTCTGTCTACAACGAAAGCTCTGACTAACGCATCTCTATAACGTAATCAGTCTGTATAACGTAATAAATGTGACTTACTTTAACTACTGCGCTGTCAAAGGTGATTATAAGCAAACATCCTCATAACGAAAGCTCTGACTAACGCATCTCTATAACGTAATCAGTCTGTGTAACGTAATAAATGGAACTTAATTTAACTACTATGCCATCAACGGTAATTATCAGAAAACCTCCACACGAACCTTACTTAATACGAATAATATCATATGAACAGCACTTAAGATTACACTAAATTTTAACGAATCGCCGAAACACAGATGAAATTTTGTTATATATATACTCATTAAGCTGACACGGGGTATATTTGGCTACTGAATCAGGATACGATACTCCTGAAACAACATCTAACACTTAAATATTACCCTAAATTTAACGAATCCCCGAACTTTAGATGACATTTTGAGTTATGTGAATACTCGTTGAAGTGTCAGGAGTATATTAGGCTATTCCATCCCGACACGTTACTCCATAAATAATTCTAATAAGCTCTACATCACACATTCCTCCTTGGCAAACCCTCGTATTGGTTCTTCACACATAACAAAACACCCCTGCACATCTATTAACTGGGGCTAGAAGGAGCTTTTAAAACAATATCGATCTCGTTGCGCTAAAGGATTCACTCTCCTTTGCAAATCCTGGTACTGGTTCTTCGTACATTACAGTACACCCTTGCACACCTAATAACCGGGGCTACAACACGCTTTAAACACACTATTGTATTGATGTCTTTCTGCTCTAGTATGTACATTGATTTAGCTTCCTGGCATTGCTTCATAACCTGGCTATAGGTAAACTCCTCCCATCACATTCTCTTATTCCTGCAACACATATTGAGACCTCTTTCCATGCTGAGAACCTCCAGCCTCCATTAATTATTAACTTATCTATTAGACAATTCTTCACATCCGATTCTTTTTCTAAGGTCTGCTAATACATACTGTTATTGTTATTAGACTATGAGTCCATCCATAACAGCTATATAAGCTGATTTTTTATCGAAAAAATAAATATTCACCTTAGTCGAGAGAGAGAGAGAGAGAGAGAGAGAGAGAGAGAGAGAGAGAGTATCCACATCACCGAGATATCCACTCAGGAAATTTAACAGCGTGAACGACTGGTCAGTATCGGTACCGATACCGAGCAGTCTGGTACGTGTACCGAACCGTTTAGCCGGTCCTGGTACCGGTACCTGCCCACCCCTACTACAGGTGGGGGCAGGGGGAGGGGGGAGGGAGGTTACGTCGCGTACATACACGTATTTTAGGGCGACCCTTGGCAAACACATCACTTGTGGTTTTGTGAGTGACGGAAAAATGCGCTCACTAGTCTTAAAACACAGCATTCAGGCAGCCAAGCAGGGAATAATGGCGTTCAGTATTGGTTGCATCAGCGGCGGAGCGCGGGGCCCGGAACCTCATCAACGGTAAACGGATCAAGACGGAACGCAACATTACACTGTGTGCCCTGGCGGGGGGTGACGCAGCGCAGGGACAGGCCTCCTACGTACCTGGCGGGGTCAACAAAGGCCAGGTCCAGGCAGTGGCGCGAAAATAGCGGAAAACTAGCCGCGCGTCGCCCCGGTGTTGGCGTCGCGTGCCACAAACACCCTCGGTAAACAAGCAGCTTGTCCTTAACGCCACAAATTCCCCCCATGGCAAAGAGAACACGGCTTTACAACCTTAAAAGTGACCTAAAAATGCATCACCATAAACAGAAGACGCCTAAAATAACAAATAAATAAATAATAAATGAATAACATCCGGGTACTCACCACCGCCACCACCATCACCTCCGCTGACGTTTTCACCTCCACAGCCACGATTTAAGGGTCATCCGGGTCACTTTCGCACACCATACATTCCTTGACCTCTCTATTACCCGCTGGAGAGGTCAGGTCGAGGTCAGGTCACGTTCTAGGCCGTTAAAGGTCAGTAAACACGAGTAACACCCCGCCGCGAGCACTGTTTGAACCATACTGCCGCGGCGGGGAGGGGGGGCAGAGTGTCGTACGGCTGCACCACATTGTCGTACGTACAGGGACGGAGCACAGAGTTAAATTTATCACTGTCTCGCCATCCGTCACCCTAAGATGGCCGCCAGTTGCTTCAAAATCCAGGCTCTGGGAACCCTCTATGTATATATCTCTGTGGGACGGAGTAGTCGTTTATTCGAACACACACTCAGCGTTGCCAAATTATCGTGCACATTGCACAGCATTTTCGTATTTTCTGACCGATAACTATTACAAAAACAAACAAACAAACAAACATCACTAAATAGGAGTTTTAACGCTAACTTCAATTTTCTATCGTTATTTTTTGTGTAGGTACGAGAGTTTGGGGCTTAAAAGTAATAAATAAAATGTGGTGAATACGATAATCTAGCAACGCTGCAGACAACCCTGTTCGAGGATGCAAATCTACCCACTGGAGAGGAAATACGCTTAACGACACCTCCGTAAACTTTCAAAGGACGCTGAACTGAAAGCAAAATGGCCTGGAACACATCGAATAATAACTTACATTAGGATACGGTAAAGGACCTTCCCTCTGAGCGGCGTGACGTCATGGCGCGGGAGGGTCAAACTGCCTTCCTTGCTATACTTATCTTTACCTTGGTTAAGATAATTATATGTATTGCCAAAACCGTTAGTCATTGGTGCTTTTATATATTAGTTATGGATACTCTCTTCCTCCTCCTCCTCCTCCTCCTCCTCCTCCTCCTCCTCCTCCTCATTCTACTCTAATCAGCGTCTTCCTTCTCCTACATTCTCTCCTTTCCTTTCTAACTTTCTTTCTCCTCCTTCTCTTCTTCTCTAACTGCTCCTCCTCCTCCTCCTCCTCCTCCTCTTCCTCCATTTCATTCTACTCTATCATCTTCTTTCTCCTCTCTCTTAAATTCCTCTCCCTTCTCTTCTTCTTCATCAGCTCCTTCTTCCTCTCCTTCCTCTCTTTCTCTCCTCTTTTCTCTCATTCCACATCTTCTTCCTCCTTCTCCTCTCCACTAACTTCCCCTCCTCCTCGTCCTCCTCCTCTCATTTTCCTCTCTCCTAAATTCATCTCCTTTTTCTTCCTCTCCTCTTTTCTCTCATTCCACAGCTTCTTCCTCCTTCTTCTCTCCACTAACTTCCCCTCCTCCTCCTCCTCCTCCCCCTCCTCGTCGTCACTTCTTCTCCGAGTAGCCGTAGTTGGAGAAATCGTAGATGGAGGAGGAGTCGGTGTGCGAGGGCGAGGCTTTCTTGCGGACGGGCTTCGAGTTTTCACGACAGCTGATAACGAAGAGGAGCTCCTTGCAGATCTCCTCCGTGAACGATACCTGAAGAAGAGGAGGAGGAGGAGGAGGAGGGTGAGTTAGTACAGGGTCCTCCACCATATACCGTCACCCTTCACCCTTCCCATCATCCACCACTCACCCCATCATCCGTAGCCAGTTTCCGCGCCTTCCACATGAATTCACAGCAGGCAACCAGCACGGCGCAGGCTATCCCACCTATCATCACGACGAAGACACCGCCCACGTTCTCTAGACCCAGTTCTGCTGCCGAGGCCGCGTCTTTCTTCACCTCCGTCTGTGCCCGCGTCAGGAGGGATGGGGGGGGAGGAGGAGGAGGGTTGGGAAAGGGGTGGTGGTGAAGGTGGTGGTTGGGGAAGAGATTGTGGTGGTGAATGAGTGTGTATGGGGTGTTGTGAGAGAGAGAGAGAGAGAGAGAGAGAGAGAGAGAGAGAGAGAGAGAGCATACACACACCACCAATCATGTATTCCGGACTCATCAACTCTCTCTCTCTCTCTCTCTCTCTCTCTCTCTGTAACGCTCTCGACGATTTTGCGTTGGCGGGGAGTCGAAACGAAGCACCATGAAGCACTACGCGACACACCGAAACACCGAACACACATACGAACGAACACTATTGGAACAGACTCTCTCGATGACGTTTCCTTTTCCTCCTTTTTTTTATCTATACGTGAAACTTTTGGAAGACTACATTACGAAACTGATACTGAAACACGATTAATACTTGTTTCACCTTATGATTCGGCGATGAATGAAACAGGAAAGAAAACTAATGTACGATGAGGGGGGGGGGGGGGTACTTTTTCATTCTTCATTTTTCTTCATAAGCGCGAAACTGGAAGGTGAAACTCGAAGAAACTATAGGAAGACGGAGTATAGTCAAAATATATTCCTTACACTTCTACGCTAAACCACGAAACCGGAATATAACAGCAAGGAAAGGGATGAAGGGAAGGGAATAACGAAAGGGGGCGGGGCTTATTCGCGAAGGTTATGTGAACGGAGCATAGTCGGATGATCTTTTCTTACAATGCGAAACAAAACTACGAAAGCGAGACAATACAGCGAACTTACTCAGGCATACGTTATAGGTCCACGAAACCGGAACATTACAGCAAGGGAAGGGGGCGGAGCTTGTTCGCGAAGGTTATGTAAACGGTGCATAATCAAGTGATCTTTTCTTACGATGCGACACAAAACTACGAAAGCGAGACAGTACAGCGAACTTAATCAGGCATACGTTATAGATCCACGAAACCGGAATATTACAGCAAGGGAAGGGGGTGGGGCTTGTTCGCGAAGGTTATGTGAACGAAGCATAAGTCAGATGATCTTACGATGCGACGAAATACTACGAAAACGATACAGTACAGCGAACTTAATCTGGCATACGCGAAGTAAAGGCAACGTTACCTGCTAGTTCATTAATATATTCGTGTATTTACAGAGCTTAAAGGTAACATAGTGTGTATTTAGAGGAAGGACTAAGGTGGGACTCGTATAAAACTAGTCATTACCAAGGCGAGTGTGTGTGTTTAGAGATGATAGATAAAGAAATATACAGATAGATAAATAGATTGATTGATAGATAAAGAAAGAAAGGAAGAAGGTAAGAAAGAAAGTAAAAAAGAAATTAAGAAAGAAAGAATGAATGAAAGAAAGAAATTAAGGAAGTGAATGTGACAAAGAAAGAAAGAAAAAAAGAAAGAAATTAAGAAAGTAAATGTAACAAAGAAATTAAGAGAAAGAAAGAATGAATGAATGAATGGATGAAAGAAATTGAAAAAGTAAGAAAGAATGAAATGAAGTAAATCAATTAAGAAAGAAGGAAATAGAAGAGAATTTAAGACTGAAAGAAAGAAACTGAAAAGAAAGAAAGAATGAAATGAAGTAAATCGATTAAGAAAGAAGGAAATAGAAGAGAATTTAAGACTGAAAGAAAGAAACTGAAAAGAAAGAAAGAATGAAGTAAATCGATTAAGAAAGAAGGAAATGAAAGGGAGAAATTGAGACAAAGCAAGAAACTGAAAAAGATAGAAAGGAATGAAAATTAAGAAAGAAAGAAAGAAATGAAAGAGAAATTATGATTGAAAGCAAGAAAATGAAAAAGAAAGACAAAAAGAATGAAAAAAGATAGACTGAAGATAGAAAGAAAAAAAGACAAAAAAAAAGAAAAAAAAGAAATAGGAAAAAGGGAAAAAGAAAACAAAAAAAGACAAAAAACAAAATAGAAAGAAAGAAAAAAGAAAGACAAAGAAAAAAGATAGAAAAAAAAGAAGATAGATGAGTTATCCTAAGCGTTGAACAAACACACACACACACACACACACACACACACACACACACACACACACACACACACACACACACACACACACACACAAATATCTAGCTATTACTGACATTATCTTCCTCCTAATAATATCTTCGTAGCGATATTACTAACACGATATTTCTTCATTAATTCAACTTCATCGCTTTTCTTCATTTTTTTTGTAATATAGAAAACGGGGGGCGGAGTATTTACAGAGCGGTGACTATTATAATATTGAAGAAGTAGTAGTAGTAGTAGTAGTAGTAGTAGTAGTAGTAGGAGGAGGAGGAGGAGGAGCTACGTCTGATATCCCACTAATGAGGACACACACATAGGATATAGGATAGGATAAGGATAGGAGAGGAAGGAAGGGAGGAGGAGGAGGAGGAGGAGGAGGAGGAGGAGAATCGATAACAAGGAATAGTGAAGGAAATATGTGTGAATGAATATGTAGAAAATGAATGAATGAATGAAGGAAGAGAAAGAAGAAGGAAAGAGAAGGAAGAGGAGGAAAAGAAACAAAAAAAGATGTAAAAAAAAGACAAGGAAAGAGTGAAAAGGAGAAATGAAAAGACGCAGAGAAAAAGAAAAAGAAAAAATCGGATTACGGAAAAAAAAAAGGAATGAAGGAAGAGTGAAAAAAACAAGCTGGCAAGGAAGGAAGGAAGGAAGGAAGGAAGGAAGGAAGGAAGGTCATATATGTAAGGATGGAAGGATACTATTGGTAGGATCATTTTCTATCCTAGTATCTGTTTTTGGGTCGTAGAAGGAAGGAAGGAAGGAAGGACGGAAGGAAGGACGGAAAGACGGAAAGAAAGAAGGAAGGAAGGAAGGACAATCATATATGGTAGGATATGGAAGGATGCTAATGGTAGGATCGCTTTCTGTCTGAGTATCCATAGTTAGGGTTAAGGAAGGAAGGAAAGAAGGAAGGACGGAAGGAAGGAAGGAATGCAGGAAGGTCATATATGTAAGAATGGAAGGATACTATTGGAAGGATCATTTTCTATCCTAATATCCGTTTTTGGGTCGTAGAAGGATGGAAGGAAGGAAGGAGAGGAAGGACGGAAGGAAGGAAGGCAGGACAGTCATATATAGTAGGATGTGGAAGAATACTATTGTAGGATCACTTTCTGTCCGAGTATCCGTAGTTGGGGGCGTAGGATCCGTATGTGAAGAGCGGCTCCTCAGGGGTGGGCGGGGCTTTCTTCCGGACGGGCTTAGTGTTACCAGAGCACTTCATAATGAACCTCACCTCACTACTGAGCTCATCACAGAACGAGGCCTGCGGGAAGGGAGAGAGAAGGGAGGGGAGTTATAGAAAGGGAAGGGAGAGAGAAGGGGAAGAGTTATAGAAAGGGAAGGGAGAGAGAAGGGGAAGAGTTATAGAAAGGGAAGGGAGAGAGAAGGGAGGGGAGTTATAGAAAGGGAAGGGAGAGAGAAGGGGAAGAGTTATAGAAAGGGAAGGGAGAGAGAAGGGGAAGAGGTATAGAAAGGGAAGGGAGAGAGAAGGGGAAGAGGTATAGAAAGGGAAGGGAGAGAGAAGGAGGGAGTTATAGAAAGGGAAGGAGAGAGAAGGGAAGAGTTATAGAAAGGAAGGGAGAGAGAAGGAGGAGTTATAGAAAGGGAAGGGAGAGAGAAGGGGAAGAGTTATAGAAAGGGAAGGGAGAGAGAAGGGAGGGGAGTTATAGAAAGGGAAGGGAGAGAGAAGGGAGGGGAGTTATAGAAAGGGAAGGGAGAGAGAAGGGGAGGAGTTATAGAAAGGGAAGGGAGAGAGAAGGGGAAGAGGTATAGAAAGGGAAGGGAGAGAGAAGGGAGGGGAGTTATAGAAAGGGAAGGGAGAGAGAAGGGGAAGAGTTATAGAAAGGGAAGGGAGAGAGAAGGGGAGGAGTTATAGAAAGGGAAGGGAGAGAGAAGGGAGAGTGAGAAAAGAGAGGGGAAGGAAGAAAGGGAGAACTTGAAGGAAAGGAGAAGGGAGATGGAGTAATAGGGAGGGAGAGAAACAAAGGGGAGAAGAGGGAGGGAGAAGAAAAATGAGGTAAGGGAGGGTAACAAACAGAAAACAGGGAGACAGTGAAAGGGAGAGAAAAACAGAGAGAAAAAGGGAGGAACTTCAGTAAAAAAAAGTATTGCAATTTATCGGCAAAAAAACAAAAAAAACATTCAATTCATCTATTTTAATCATTGTCTATCAACTAATCTACCTCTAATTAAGACTTACCTGTGATACATAATTAGTTAGTTATATTAATAAGAAACACGCATTTGAAGTAGTATTTTTATTATTATTATTAGCAGTAGTAACAGTAGTAGTAGTAGTAGTAGTAGTAGTAGTAGTAGTAACATTAGTAGTAGTAGTAGTAGTAGTAGTAGTAGTAGTAGTAGTAGTAGTAGTAGTAGCTCTTTCTATCAATCTATCTATCTATCTATCTATCTATCGATCTATTAAATAATTCATGCCAGGAACTTCTGAAAGGTAAATCTCTCTCTCATCATCTTTTTTTCTATATTTTCCTCGACACGCACACACACAAAAACACACCCCACCCCACACACACACACACACACACACCTTCACCCCGATACATCAGCTTTTTTATATATTTTCACCGACACGCACACTCACAAAAACACACCCCACCCCACCCCACACACACACACACACCCCTTCACCCCGACACATCAGCTTTTTTTTATATTTTCACCGACACGCACACACACAAACACACACACACAAACACACCATTCCCACCCCCTACCCCCACACACACACCCTTTCACACCCTCACCCCCCTCACACCCCTTCACCCCAATACTCACGCTCTCATCGGTGGCTAAGTCTCGGGCATTCCACATGAATTCACAAATGGCCATCAGCGCTGCCACGGCCATACCCCCGATTAGGACCACGAAAACGCCGCCCACGTTCGCCAGCCCGAGCTCAGCCGCCCCGCTTGACTTGGTGGACGAAGCTTCACTCTGCTCCCCGCGAAGTAGTGATGGTTGTAGTAGTAGTAGTAGTGGTGGTGATGGTGGTGATGGTGTGTGTTTTGTGGTTGTGATATGTTTGTTTTGTTTTGCTCTTTGTTTTGTTTTGTTTTGTGTTTTTCTTCTTGTTTTTTTCTTCGTTTGTGGTTGGGGTTGGTAATGATGGAGTGTTTTTTTTGTGGGTTTTTTTTATGTATTTTTTTTCTTCTTTTCTTGTTTTTTTTTTATTTTTGGGGGGGTTGTTTTGTTTTCCTATTTTTTGTCTTCTTGTTGTTCTTGTTCTTGTTGTTCTTGCTCTTCTTCCTTTCTTTGTTCTTCTTCTTCTTCTTCTTCTTCTTCTTCTTCTTCTTCTTCTTCTTCTTCTTCTTCTTCTTTTCCTTTTTCTTCATCAGTTTGTTATTCTTCTTCATTCTTTTCTTGGTCTTCCTCTTCTTCTTCTTTTTCTTCTTCTTCTTCTTCTTCTTCTTCTTCTTCTTTTTCTTCTGTCTTCTTCCGCTTATTCTTCATCACTTTCTTCATCTTCTTTATATCCTTTTCCTTCCCTTCATTATCTTCTTCATCTTCTCATCCCCATCATCACCATCATCATCATTATCATTGCCCAGATTGTAACGAGTGAGTGAGTGAGTGAGTGAGTGAGTGAGAGTGAGTGTGGGTGTAATACTAGTCAAATTAAAGACAGGTATATATATGTCAGGTGTGATGAATGACGAAGGAGATGAAGAAGGAATTTGATGATAAAGGGAAGGAAGAGAAGGAGGAGTGGGTGATGGAAAAGGAAGAGGAGGAGGAAGAGGAAGAGGAGGAGGAGGAGGAGGAGGAGGAGGAAGGGTAGATGGGGGGGAAGGTAAGAGAGACTGGGGTGAGGGATTTCGAGGGATTTCTTGGGGAGGAGGTGGAAGAGGAGGAGGAGGTGGAGGTGGAGGAGGAAGTGGAGGAGGACGAGGTGGCATGGATGAAGAAAAAGGTCATTCCACATGCCAACACACACACACACACACACACACACACACACACACACACACATACACACACACACACACACACACACACACACACACAAATAGGTAAGGTTAACATGGGAAAGAAAATAATAGGAAATAAAAAAAAGGAGGAGGAGGAGGAGGAGGAGGAGGAGGAGGAGGAGGAGCAGTGTTAGTGGTGGTTGAAGAAGAAATAGTGGTAGTGATCTCTCTCTCTCTCTCTCTCTCTCTCTCTCTCTCTCTCTCTCTCTCTCTCTCTCTCTCTCTCTCTCTCTCTCTCTCTCTCTCTCTCTCCCTGGAAAAAAGAAGGTTCAGGAGCAGCAATAACAACAACAACAACAACAATAATAAATAAAAACAACAACAACAACAGGAGCCAGTCAGCTGATCCAAGATGGCCGCCTTGATGACGTCACCCGCTTTGTTGTTGTTTTTTTACCTAAATTCAGAAAAAAACGAAGAAAATATGAATGGTCTGTTTTTTTTCTTAATAATAAATAAAAAGAAAAGAAAAAGGAGTAAAAAAAGATAATGAAGAAAGAATAGGAGAAAATATCACACACACACACACACACACACACACACACACACACACACATACATACATACACGCACTGTTCTTAAGTGCGTGTATGTGTGTATGTATGTATGTGTGTGTGTGTGTGTACGTATGTGTGTTTTCAATCTCGGGGTCCGTCACGTGTAGTCCGTCGACCTGATATGATTAAAAAAAAAAAGAGAGAAAAATGGCAAAAAATACGATTAATAGAGATAGGAAGGAAGGAAGGAAGGAAGGGAGGAAGGTAGGAAGGAAGGAAGGAAAGAGTGAAGGAGGAACCAGACGGTCACTTCCTTCACCCTTCCACTCCCCAAGGAACACAAAGAAATGAAGGAAGAATCAAAGAAACAAAGAAAAGGAAGGAGTGAAGGAATGAAGGAAGCAGAGGGAGTCCTTACCATGCATCCTCCTTCTCCTTTCCACCATTTGTCCTTCAGTCGATGCAGCGTCCCGTTTTCCTTCAGTCTCAATATGGCGGAGCTGATCTTGTCCGTGTAGGGGGAGCCTGGGGGCGGGAGGAGGGGTGAGGGAGTGGACTGGGCAGGGGTGGAGTAATCGTATTCGGTATTTGTATTCGAATACATTCCAATATTGTATTCGTATTCGTTGGAATTTGATGTGTTCCTATTCGAATACACGACTCTGGTATTTACTCGATTCCCGGAAGGAGGCAAAGGGAAGCAGAGGAGTGAAGGGTCTTATAGCAGAGGGGGAAATAAGGGGATGGGGTGGAGGGGAAAGATGGGGGGAGAGCGATACAGCACACACACACACACACACACACACACACACACACACACACACCTTGAGGCAGAGCAATCCCGTAACTCTTAGAATCCAGCAGGCCGCCAATCTGCATGAGGTCACAGTTCCTCTCCACCACGTACTCGATCGACGAGGACTCCATCAGGAAGGCGTACATGCCCTTGGACTTGGCCGCGCGCTCCACGCCGTCGTCATTGCTCTTGGTGAAGACTGTAGGGCGGGCGTTTGACATGGTGGTCCACATCCTCATATAGGTGGGGATGTTGCTGTCCCTGAAGAAGTGGATGAAGGAGGGGATTGAGTAGGATGGAAGTGGATCAGGAGGAGGTTGTACAGAGTCAATGCTTAGAAGAATTGATGATAGACGATGTAATAGACGGTTTTGAAAATTAAGAATGAAGAAAGGTGGAAAAAAAATGAGTGTTTCTGTCCCTGAAGAAGTGGAAGGAGGGAATTGAGTAGGATGGAAGGGGTTCAGGAGGAGGTTGTATAGAGTCAGTGCTTAGAAGAATTGATGATAGACGATGTAATAGATGGTTTTGAGAGTTTGGGATGAAGAAAAGTGAGACAAATAGGATTTTACTGTCCCTGAAGAAGTGGAAGAAGGAGGGGATTGAGTAGGATGGAAGTGGATCAGGAGGAGGTTGTACAGAGTCAATGCTTAGAAGAATTGATGATAGACGATGTAATAGACGGTTTTGAGAGTTTGGGATGAAGAAACGTGGAAAAAAATGAGTGATGCTGTCCCTGAAGAAGTGGAAGGAGGGAATTGAGTAGGATGGAAGGGGATCAGGAGGAGGTTGTATAGAGTCAATGCTTAGAAGAATAGATGTAATAGACGGTTTTGAAAGTTTGGGAGGAAGAAATGTGAGCAAAATAGGATCTTACTGTCCCTGAAGAAGTTGAAGAAGGGGATTGAGTAAGATGAAGGGTGCTGTGTAGAAGGTTAGAATGACCGTTTAGAAGAATAGATGATAGACAATAGATGATAGACGACATAATAGACAGTTTTGCAAGTTGGGGGATGAAGAGAGGTGGAAAATATAGGGCGTTGCGGTCCCTGAAGAAGTTGAAGAAGGGGATTGAGTAAGATGAACGGTGCTGTGTAGAGGGTTAGAATGACCGTTTAGAAGAATAGATGATAGATAATAATAGATGGCAGAACATTTAATAGCCACAGTTTTGTAAGTTTGGGGTGAAGAGGTAAAAAAAATAGGGTGTTTCTGTCCCTGAAGGAGTGGAAGAAGAAGAAGACTAAGATGAACGGTGATCAGATTATACACTAAAGTCAATCCTTAGAAGAATAGAATAGACGCAAGAATAGACGAGAGAATATTGTAATAGACACAGTTTTGGAAATTAAAGATGAAGAGGGGTGAAAATTGTGTGATATAGAGTTAGGTGAAAAATAAAGGCGAAAGAATAAAAACAATAAAAAAAACAAAATAAACACAATAAATACAATGACACGCACACACAAACACACACACACATATAAAGAAAACAATAAACAAGAAAACAAACCAATAAGAAAACAATAAGAAAATGATAACTAAAATGACAGAGAAGAAAACAAGGTAAAAAAAATGAAAAATGAAAAATTGAAAAAAGAAGAGGACAGTAACCTTAGCGAATAGGAGGAGGAGGAGGAGGAGGAGGAGGAGGAGGAGGAGGAGGCGACGTGGGAGGAAGTTTCAGTGTAGCGGTACAGACGACGTTGCAATGTGGCGGCCGGGGTTGTGTGTACCAGCCAGTGACGGTTCTGTACGCCCGGGGGTACACACACACACACACACACACACACACACACACACACACACACACACACATATACCCCTTCCCCCACATACACACACATACATACATCGCCCCCTCCCACCCCCTCCCCCTCCTTCCCCCCCTTCCCTACCTTTAATAAATTTGTCATAGGGATGATTTTGAAATGTTATATATTTGAATGAAGAGAAAAAATTGTGTGTTTGGGTTTGGATTTGCTCTCTCTCTCTCTCTCTCTCTCTCTCTCTCTCTATCTATGCATTTATCTCTCCCTATCTATCTATCTATCTATCTATCTATCTATCTCTCTATGCATTTATCTCTCCCTATCTATCTATCTATCTATCTATCTGTCACGTACATGAAGAAGTTGTACGTCGACCCGTCCCTCTTGCAGCCATATTTGATCTTCGTCTGCTTGGCCAGGTCCTCCGCGCTCTCGATAGGGGCGTCCATGCGCTCGACCGTGAGGAAAGCAGCGAGGTTGGCCGTGTAGGACGAGATCATGATGAGCGTGAAGAACCACCAGATGCCGGCCACGATACGGGTTGACACGGCCCTGGCGGATTTCGGGGGTGGAGGGGGCGGGAGAAAGGGACGAAGGGGAATGGAAGAGGGGGTGGAAAGGTGGATTTAGGGAAGGATTGAAGGGCAGAAGGGGGAAAGAGGGGAAAGGGAGTGGAGAGGAACGGAAAAGCGGGACATTGGAGTATAGAAGAGGGGGTGGAAAAGTGGATTTAGGGAAGGATTGAAGGGCAGAAGGGGGAAAGAGGGGAAAGGGAGTGGGGAGGAACGGAAAAGCGGGACATTGGAGTATAGAAGAGGGGGTGGAAAAGTGGGTTATAGGGAAGGATTGAAGGGGAAGAGGGGGAAAAGAATGGAAAGGGGGTGGGGAAGGATGGGAAGAGAGGACGAAGGGGAATAGAAGAGGGGTGGAAAAGGTGGATATAGGGAAGGATTGAAGGGGAAGAGGGGGAAAAGAATGGAAAGGGGATGGGGAAGGATGGGAAGAGAGGACGAAGGGGAATAGAAGAGGGGTGGAAAAGGTGGATTTAGAACAGAATAAGAGGGAAAGAGGAGGAGAAAAGAAGAGACAGGAGATGTAGAAAACGGGGGGGGGGGGGCAGATTTCGGGTGGGGGGAGGAGAAGGAGGAGGAGCAGGAGAGAGGAGGAGGAGGAGGATTAGGAGGAGAGAAAAATATATTACTTACAAAATATAAATGAAAAAAAATCTAACACATAACACTCAACACAGACTACTACTACTACTACTACTACTACTACTACTACTACTACTACTACTACTACTACTACTACTACTACTACTACTACTATTACTACAGCGGTGTCAGGCAGGTCCAGGTACTAACGGCCACTCCTAGTCAACCACTTTCACAACCACCACCACCACCACCACCTCACCTGCCCCCCCCCACCCCCACCCCTCTACCTGTTCTATACACGTCATTGAAGTTGTTGTCGTTATTATTATTTTTTTCATTGTTGTTGTAGTTGTTGTTGTTGTTGGCGGGGATGTAAGTGTGTGTGTGTGTGTGTGTGTGTGTGTGTGTGTGTGTGTGTGTGTGTGTGTGTGTGTGTGTGTGCGCTGGCATAACCCCAAGGCCTCCTCCACGTGGCTTCTCTCTCTCTCTCTCTCTCTCTCTCTCTCTCTCTCTCTCTCTCTCTCTCTCTCTCTCTCTTTATCTATCTATCTATCTATCTATCTACGCTCATACATACATACATACACACACACGTACAGACAAAACAAAAACAACAACAACAACAACAACAACAACACTCTCACACACACACACACACATGCAGAGAAGAAAATTAACACGTACGCACATACACACACACACACACACACACACACACACACACACACACACACACACACACACACACACACACATGCACGTTAATCACAGCACACGCACATACACATAAACAAATAAACAAACAAACAAACATGCGGTCAAGCAAAGCAAGAAGAAAAGCGAAGCAAGAAATTTTCAAACAACAACCAAAAAAAAGAAAATCCAAGAAAGAAACAAGAAAAAATGTGAGAAATGTGAAAAAATGTGAAAAAATCTGAGCAAATGTGAAAAAAAAAAGTGAAAAAATGAGAAATAATGAAAAAAATGTGAAAAAAATGTGAAAAATGTTAAAAAATGTAAAAATAATGTGAAAAAACACCAAAAATTAAATAAAATAATGAAAAAAAATCTTGTGAATTATCAAAAAAAAATATATATAAAAACACCATCAAAATATATATAGTAAAAATAAAAATCAAAATTGACACCTTTCTCATACCTGTCCTTTTCCTGTTATTTTTTTTCTTAATCCAAACTCGAATGCGGTAAAAAAATGAAAAAAATCCCATTATCATTATCATTATCATTAACGTTATCATTATTATTATTATTATTATTATTATTATTATTATTATATTATTGCTACTTACTACGACTACTGTGCTTTGCTGTAGAGAGAGAGAGAAGGTACGCTGGCAGCTCATCTACGAAACAAGAGATAGATAGATAGATAGATAGGTAGATAGATAGAGAGGTAGACTATTGTATATACACATTGAAAGATAGGTGAAAAATTAGACTCGTAGATAGATAGATTGACAGATATACAGATAGATAGATATACATACATACATACATACACACAAGCATAGTCAGGTAAATAGGTGAATATACATGTATGGTACAAGGGATGCAACAGGAGGAGGAGGAGGAGGAAAGAGAGAGGACAATCAAAATGAACCCTTACTCTACCCTCCGTCTCCGCAAGTGTAGCCAAACAAGAACTCATTCGATGGTGACAGTTTCGGCGCTTTGGTAATTTCGGCAAAGTTTAGTTCTCGAGTTCGTATCTTCAGACTTTTCGGCGCCTCGGTTCGTCTGTTTGAAGAGCCTCTCCTGGAAGCTGCTGGGATGTTCAAGGCTTGTTTTGTGATGCTAGTGATAGTGATTGATTTATCTTTATGGCCACTCCTCTCTATTCCTCCATTTCGGCCATTCTTTTGGGGAGCAGCGAGTAGCGGGCTTTGTTTTATTATGGTTTTCTTTTTGTGTGCCCTTGAGCTGTCTCCTTTGTTGTAAAAAAAAAAAAGAATCTATTCAGGAGCAGTAAGTAGCGGGCTTTTTTTCTCATTATTGTTTTTGTTGTTGTTTTTACGCCCTTGAACTGTCTCCTTTGCAGTAAAAAAAAATAAAAAATAAAAAATAAAAAAGCTTTATTCCACTTTTGCATGTTGGACGGGACAATCACCCATGTCTACCCGGTTAACCTTCTCTGTGGTTTTGGGAGAGTCGTAATGGCAGCCCGGTATGTTTAAGAATATGACTCATGAACTGTTTTGTGATGCCAATGATTACCCGGTTAACCTTCTCCGTGGTTTTGGGAGAGTCGTAATGGCAGCCGGATATGTCTAACCCGGTAACTGCGGGGATCGTGTTTCTTAATGGTCCCTCTAAGCGAGAAAAATGAGAAAAAAATCATCACTCACACAAACCATTTCATAATATATATCAATGCATTTGTGATCAGTTTATGTATCATCTATTTTTGGGGGTTTATATCATGGCACAAATTTGGCCCGTCGCTGCTACACGGTAAAGCCACAAATTTGGCCCGTCGCTGCTACACGGTAAAGCCACAAATTTGGCCCGTCGCTGCTACACGGTAAAGCCACAAATTTGGCCCGTCGCTGCTACACGGTAAAGCCACAAATTTGGCCCGTCGCTGCTACACGGTAAAGCCACAAATTTGGCCCGTCGCTATTACCGGGTTAAGAATATGAATCATGAACTGTTTTGTGCTGCCAGCGAAACCCGGTTAACCTTCTCTGTGGCGTTGGGAAATAGTCGTATAATGGGAACCCGATACGTTTAAGAATATAAATTTTGGTCTCTACTTTTATTTTTCGGCAATATTTAGGTTTTTGCCTCCCTCCTTTTTTCATTATTCTTATTTTACCATCACTTTTTTTCACATCAGTATCAAAATCATCCACTTCACGCTGTCACGATCAAGGAGTAAGAGATAGACAAACTCCCGAAGCATACATTTGACAAGGGTTTTATTTTTCGGCAATATTTAGGTTTTTGTCTCCCTCCTTTTTTCATTATTCTTATTTTACCATCACTTTTTTTCACACCAGTATCAAAATCATCCACTTCACGCTGTCACGATCAAGGAGTAAGAGATAGACAAACTCCCGAAGCATACATTTGACAAGGCTTTCACAGGAATTCGCGGCATTTCCAGGGGTAGTTTCATGACCCTGGTGGCAGTTTAACCCTTCTTATGTAACATGAACCTAAGAGAGCACTCATTAGAACCCGACTGATCTCCTTTTCGGCCTTTGAAAATAGATAATGTGAAAGATGGAAGCGTTTGAGAGTACCAAGTTACTACCAACCAAGCGCCTGAAGCTACTGCCATCTGGTGAGCCTTGTTTGTGCTAGACTCGCTGCAGGGGGGACGGACGCAGCACCCTACACTATCTAACAACAGCACCAGCCTAGCGAGCGAGCCTTACTTGGGGGCAATATCGGATCCCTGCTGCATAACGGATCCGATCGTGAACCAGAACGCATTGCTGAGACTGATCGAGTTCTCCAGTTCCTCGGGGTCCTGGATGCAAGGGTGCGGGTTGTCCCATTCCTGAGGGGCAACTCTGCAACGACAGCCGATAGCGACATAGAGACAGGGACAGGGATAGGGGAAAGGGATAGGGGGTAGGGGGGGTATGTGTTTGTGTGTACGTGTGTGGGTTGTTTGGGGTGGAAATGGTAATGGTTTGTGTTGCTTGTCTCCTTATGTGTTTGTTTTCTTTGTGTGTGTTTGTGTGTGTCTTTGTGTGTATTGATGTGTTAGTCTAGGAAAGGAACAATTGATTATGATTTGTTTTCTTAGTTTTCTCTGTTATTTTTCTTTTTTGTGTGGTGTATGTATGAGTTTATGTGTGCGTAAGTGTGTATGCGTGTGTGTGTGTGATGTGTGTCTGTATGTGTGTGTGTGTGTGTGTGTGTGTGTGTGTGTGTGTGTGTGTGTGTGTGTGTGTGTGTGTGTGTGTGTGTGTGTGTGTGTGTGTGTGTGTGTGTGTGTGTGTGTGTGTGTGTGTGTGTGTGTGTGTGTGTGTGTGTGTGTGTGTGTGTGTGTGTGTGTGTGTGTGTGTGTAGGTCGGGACACAGGGATCGTAATGGTCTGCGCTCGTCTGTTCCTTCTCTTTGGCAGGTCCGGCTGTGCCTTCGCGCCCGGCTGTGTCTGTTGAGAGTTCTCTGGCTGTTAGGGACGGGAAGCTTGGGTGAGGCTGACCACTTAAATATATTGCTACTTTTATGTCCTTACTAATAAACAACGTCATTTAATTGCATTCTTCCTTTCCTTTTCCTTTCCTTTCCATTACCTATCTGTATAAGGTGAAAGATAGATTTGTTTTGGTAGGTAAATGAAAAAGGAAAGTGTTCTAAGTAGCAACTGTTTGACGTTAGTTTTAGACAATTTTAAAGATTTGTTTCCTTTGGTTTATGAAAAGACTAAAGTTTCAGAACACATCAGTAAGGTCAACCTCAGAATCCAAGCCTCCCTCTTCGCTGTGTTCGTCGCGTTCCGATTAACTTGACGGACAGGCTCCTCCCCTTCACCCCTTCCGAGGCACGTGATTGGTCGAGCACCGGCAAGCCACGCCCCTGACCCCGCCCCCGAGGCACATGATTGGAGGAACGCTCTTTGGTGGAAGCCGCTGATTGGTGGGAAGGAGGAAGGGGAAGGGTGAAGCGGAGCCGACGAGTTAATCTGAACACACACAACAGGCAAGGTCAGGAGGTGAGGTCAAAGAGGGTGAACTTTGACCTGACCTCGGAGTAAGAAAACGTAAATAAAATGCAGCCAACCAATCAGGAGAGGGTTAAGCTGGCGCGGGTCACGTGGTCTGGTCGAAGCTGTGGTCAAAGTGGTAACAGTGAAAATAACTAAGATAAAAAGGTCAAGAGGTCAGATTGAGATGATACATACACATGGGCTGACGGGAGGACACGGGACACAGGCTG
>NC_066567.1:655000-660000 GCF_024679095.1 Eriocheir sinensis | reverse complement strand
AAGGGCATCGCAGGTCATCATCAATATAGCAATGTCACATCCTCTCCTCCATCATCACCACCATCATCTTCTTCACCTTCTTCTTCTTCCTCTCCTTCACAATACTTTCGTTCTCGCTTATACGACCATTCACATCGACCTCGCTTTACGACGACCCATTCTTACGACGACCCGCTCTTACGACGTCACTGTTTGTCATTTCCCTTTACGTTATTACAATTATCAGCAAGTTTTCTTATTTTTTATTAGCAAGTCGTAAGCTGAGGTCAGTCTGAATAACCTATGATCCCTACTTAAGACTTTATTTGCATAGTGCTTTTAGTATTGAAGTTGACAGGATTATTGTTGCACTCATGATTGAAGGTTTTTGTAATGATTATGTAAGGCAAAAATTAAAAGAAAAGAAATATAGACAAAGTTACTTATATAAAAACTATCTTGATCATTGACGTTTGTATTTTTTTTTTCCCTATGCAAGATACAGTTCCCTATTTCTCTCTCTCTCTCACACACACACACACACACACACACACACACACACACACACACACACACAGAAAACACATAGAACGATAACACAAGCAAATGGAAAGTCTTATAAATATCGAAATCCTGGAAAAAAAAAATTTCACTTAAGTCCACCATGAAAAATTAGCTCAAAGAAAACGGGATGCGGCATATTCGTCGAAGCTCCAGAGGCTGAAAAGTGGAATGAATAAATGAATCAGTGGTCAAATAAATGGATAGATAAAGGAGATAGATACACAGATGAATAAACGAGTGAATAACGGAAAAAAATATGATAATTAGACCGTTTTAAAAAGCAATTCGGCAACCTGGAAATTAAAAAAAGAGAAAGTGATTAAACTTGCCTCTGAAACAACAGGTAAACAAAGACGAAACAGCTGATGAAAATAAACAAAATAAAACAACAGGTAGATTTAAAGGGCTGAGTCTTCTTTCTTTTTTTCTTTCTTTTTTTTTCTTTCTTTCTTTCTCCGACGACCAGGAACCAAACCGTCGACTTGATTTGAATTGCTTTTCTTTGCTTGCTTGCTTGTTTGCTTGTTTAAGAAAGTGAAAAAAAAAGGAAAAAATAACACTAACAAAAAAAAGTTAATAAGAAATGGAGTTTTTATGTGATTCTGAAATGTTGAAGACTTGAAAAAAAAAGAAAAAAAAAACAATCCCATTTCTGTGTTTGTTTGGGGTTTAAGAATTGGTCATCCCCCCTCCCCCCCCCCTCTCTCTCTCTCTCTCTCTCACGACTCCAAAACTATCCCAAATCAATTTCCAAACGTCCTTCTCCTTTCTCTCTCTCTCTCTCTCTCTCTCTCTCTCTCTCTCTCTCTCTCTCTCTCTCTCTCTCTCTCTCAGGCCTCCAAAACTATCTCAAATCCACTTTCAAACGCTCTTATCTCCCTCCTTTCCCTCTCTCAAACCTTCCATCCCTCCCTCTCTCTCTTACATCTGTCTCCTCTCTCTCTCTCCCCTCCACACACCTGCCCCCGACACCTGCCTCCATACCTGGCCAAGATGAAGAGCAGGACGGACACGCCGAGGTAGGCAGTGGCCATGTAGATCCAGACATCCACAGAAAACGGAGACATGAAGGAAAATAGACTGGGGGACTTTTTTTGCGGCTTGCTATAGATGATACTGATACCTGAGTGGGGAGAATTACATAGAATTACATAGATAACCAGACCACACAGGCCCTAAGGTTCAAACTAGGTAGTCTGTCCTAAACCTAAGTGACAGTTGTTATGCGGCCACGAGAGAGAGAGAGAGAGAGAGAGAGAGAGAGAGAGAGAGAGAGAGAGAGAGAGAGAGAGAGAGAGAGAGAGAGAGAGAGAGAAGAGAAGGTGAGGAGGAGGAGGGGAGGGAGAGAAAGCAAGGTAAAGAAGGAGGGGGAATGGAGTAAGAGGAGAAAGAGGAGGAGGAGGAGGAGGAGGAGAAGAGAAGGAGGAAGAGGAGTAAAGGAGGAGGAGAAAGAGGAGGAAGAAGAGGAGGAAGAAGAGGAAGTGGAAGAGGAGGAGTAGGAAAATGAGATAACTATGAAAAGAAAGGAAAAGAAAGGAAAGGAAAGGAAAGGAAAGGAAAGGAAAAGAAAGGAAAGGAAAAGAAAGGAAAGGAAAGGAAAGGAAAGGAAAGGAAAGGAAAGGAAAGGAAAAGAAAGGAAAGGAAAGGAAAGGAAAGGAAAGGAAAAGAAAGGAAAGGAAAGGAAAGGAAAGGAAAGGAAAGGAAAGGAAAGGAAAGGAAAGGAAAGGAAAGGAAAGGAAAGGAAAGGAAAGGAAAGTATATCACCACCAACACCATCACCATCACCACCACCACCACCACCACCACCACCATCATCACCACCACCACCACCACCACCACCATCACCACTTACCCAAATTCATGAAGGGCATAGTGAAGTCCACCGCCTCCTCTCTCTCGTACGTGATGGTGAAGTCCACAATACCGAGGTCGGCACGCTGAAAGTGAAGAGAAATGATAGTGACCCAAAGGAAGCGAAGACCAACAGGAGACACACTATAAAATAAATACGAAAGATATGTAGAAAATGGGTCCAAAGCTCTTCTTAATTGCTCTTACTCTCCTCTTCCTCTTCCTCCTCTTCTTCCTCCTCTTCCTTTTTACCATACATTCCTTCCTCTTCAGTCTCCTCCTCCTCCTCCTCCTTCTTCCTCTTCCTCTTCCTCTTCCATTTCACCGTATATCCTTCCTCTTCAATCTCATCCTCCTCCTCCTTCTTTTTCCCCTTCCTTCCTTCCCTTTTTTTCCACTTTTATCTCCTTCCTTCCTTCCCTCACGTTCCTGCCGTTCACTCACACGTTCAATCAGCTCGTTCCCCTCTCCAAATGTCCCTTCCTTATCTTCCTTCTCCTCTAAAACCCCCTTCCTAAAACCCCTTCCCTTCCCTTCCTCCCTTCCCTCACGTTCCCGCCGTTCACACTCACATGGTCAATCAACTCCCTCATGATGCCGTTCCACTCGCCCGTCTCTCTGTTCTTGCTGCCGTACTGCTTGTCCTCCGGGATCGTGAAGGTGTAGTTGAAGCCTCTCTGCTTGGCGATCTCCTTAATGATGTCGATGCAAAACCCCTCGAAGCGATCGTTGCCCGTCAGCTGCTCCGAGGACTTCTTCAGCATGGTGTAGGGCGGCGTCTGGGGGCAGGAGGAGGCGATGGGTGAAGGATGAGGAGGGAAATATGAGATTAGTTGAGGTTAAGATAGGTTAGTTTAGGTTGTAAGAATGAGTAAGGTAAGGATGAGGGGTCTGGAAAAAATAACTATACTCTATCTATCTATCTATCTATCTCTCACCAGGGCCGTTGACACAATTAGGGTTCTATTCAGCAGGTTTTCATCTTGGGGGTCCGAACCGTTGGCCCACGTACGAGTGAAGTTTGCGCCGCCGTTCAGCGTCCACTTGCCCACCTGGAAATGGAAAAGAACAGGTGAGATATGGGGAAGGTGTGAGAGAATGGGCAGGTGTGTGGGGGACAGAGGAAAGGGAAAGTATAATGAAGAAGGTGTGTGAAAACTTGTGTGGAATTGATGTCAAGGGAATGCCTGAAGAAGGGAGAGCTTGTAACATTGCCGGAACTGATGTCAAGGGAGTGGCCAAGGAAGGGAGAGCTTGTAACATTGCCGGAACTGATGTCAAGGGAGTGGCCAAGGAAGGGAGAGCTTGTAACATTGCTGGAACTGATGTCAAGGGAGTGGCCAAGGAAGGGAGAGCTTGTAACATTGCTGGAACTGATGTCAAGGGAGTGGCCAAGGAAGGGAGAGCTTGTAACATTGCTGGAACTGATGTCAAGGGAATGGCCAAGGAAGGGAGAGCTTGTAACATTGCTGGAACTGATGTCAAGGGAGTGGCCAAGGAAGGGAGAGCTTGTAACATTGCTGGAACTGATGTCAAGGGAGCGAAGGTAGAGATACAGGTGAAGGAATAGAAATAGGAAGGATTGAAATGAAGGAATGGGAAAGGAGTAGAGAAGGAGAGATGGGAGAGGAGGAGGAGGAAAAGAAAGGAAGGAAGGAGAATTAAGATGAAGGAATAGGAGAAAAGTAGAAAGATTTAGAAACGGGAAAGAAGTACCAGAAAAAAATGAAGAGGAGGAGGAGAAGGAAGAAGGAGAAACAAACACAACACAAACACAAACAAACACACACAAACAAACTCACCGTATTCAACAGCTTCGGCCGGTCATTAATATCCAGTTCAATGATATCCAAATCGAACTCGGACCTAAACCCAGCGCCGTCGAACTTCAACAGACCCGTCAGACCCATGAGGCGGACCTGGTCTGTCACGTAACTCACATTCTGGATCGGGGGCATATAGGGTCCCCTCATGCCCCTGGAGGTACTGTGACTTCCGTACGGATTATAGCTGTTCATGTTCATCCTCCCGTAAGGTATTTGTCGGTGAGGGTCTGCAGCGGGTGACGTGATGGCCCTGGACCCGAACTGGACACGTGAGAAAGGAAACAAGTATGAGACGGGTATATAGGAATGAGAAGGCATGGAGGATAGGGAAGGAAGGGATGGGGAAGGAAGGAGGTAAGGAAAAGAAAGGGAGGATAAGGAAGGAAGGTAATGAAAGGTAAGGTAAGGTAAGGTAAGGAAAGGGAAAGGGAAGATAAGGAAGGAAGGTAATGAAAGGGGAGATAGTTAAGGAAGGGATGGGGAAGGAAGAAGGTTAGGAAAAGAAAGGGAGGATAAGGAAGGAAGGTAATGAAAGGTAAGGTAAGGTAAGGTAAGGTAAAGGGAAGATAAGGAAGGAAGGTAATGAAAGGGGAGATAGTTAAGGAAGGGAGAGGGAAAGGAAGGAGATAAGGAAAAGGAAAGGGAAGAGGAAGGGAAAGGAGGTAGAAATGGTAATGAATGTCTGTGTGAGTGTACGAGAGTTCTGAGCCCTGGAACTTATAAACGCGATGTTCCGAGTACGATAACATGGTGAAGAGGCTCTTACACTGGGCAAATCTT